>NC_085141.1:44941151-45004570 GCF_024139115.2 Armigeres subalbatus | reverse complement strand
AAGTTACGTATTGCTGACGTACCCGGCACCACTGAACTCATGATAGAAGGTACGTCGTTCGCCTTCCTCGGTCCGATAATCACCCTCGGCCAATCTCGACATTGCCACCCGTCGCTTCTACAGTTTTGTGTGACGCTTGAATGAAATACCGCCCGAAGAGCTTCTACCACAATTTCATCGGAGGACATTCTGCCTAGAACACATGCGCAAACTAGATTCTGCTGACGACCATTCCCACATTATTACCTTCCACGCCATTCGATAGTTAAGAGTAGCACCACCACGAAGCTTCGAGTGGTATTCAACGCTCCTGTAAGACCTCATCCGGATTTTTGCTCAACGTTACACTACTCGTTGAACCACTCGTGCAACAGAATCTCGAATCCATCATCATCCGCTTTTGTTTCCACGCTATTGACATTGTCGCTGACGTCGAGAAAATGTATCGTCAAATATTGCATTCTTCTGTTGATTAACGCTTCCTACGAGTAATCTTTCGCTGACAGCCGTTGACCTTACGATCCTACGAACTTCTTACAGTTACGTATGGAACGGCTGCGACACCTTTCTTGACAACACGCACATTACAACAACTTGCGAGAGGAAGAAAATATTTACTCGAAAGTCGTAGAAGCTGTCGTGGATGACTTTACGTGGACGATCTGCTTACCGGAAAGATAACCTGGCGTCTGCTGTGGAAAGCGTCGTCAAATCCGCCATGCTCGCGTCTGCCGATTTCTCTAAAGAAATGGGCCTCGAACGTTCGGCGTTGATTGTCGTTCCACATGGAGTCCGTGCTATCAAATTCGTCCACGAACTTCAAGACGATCAACTAACGACTCTTGTATTGGTATGGGATAAGAAGATCGATACATACGCTTCAATGTAGACCTTTCTTGCCAGCGTCTGTTCTTACAAAAGAAAAATCTTATCATACATCGCTAAAATCTTCGATCCGTTAGATCTCATTGGTCCGTAATAGCCATAGTAATAGTAAAGTTTCCATCGTCCAGCTGCATTTTTCTCTGATGCTTCATGCGTCGCTTACGGGGCTTGCTGCTATGTCCGCACACTAGATACCTTTACGTCAAGGCTAAATTTGACATCAAAATCAAGAGTGGCTCCTCTCGCCACTAACTATACCACAGCATGACTTGAGCTTTGTGCTACCGTCTTGTCTACCAAGTAATATCGTTAAGTAGAATGGTCAATCGAAGCTACCAGCCAAGTCTTCCTCTGGACACACTCCACCACAGTGATCCATTGCCCACAATCCCCACCAAGCCGGTGGAAAACACTCTTGCGAATCACGTTTCCACCATCCAATCAGTCACATTGAAGTACCACTATCATGCTTCTGACAATAGATCGTAAAGCCGCTGATTGAACACTCATTCTGCTCGATACTCTTCCGAGTCCATCAGTGACCAAACCTCAAATCTACCGTAACGCTGGGTAGCACCTTACATGGTGTGTTACGGGTAAGATCTACCACGGTTACATTGCCAGCTACAGGCAAATCCTGACCCAGCGAATACCCCATTATCCAACTCCGTGGTATTAATGAGGGTGTCGCTAAGACGGTAACCTCGTTAAGTAAGTACCACATCAACACTTCCTTCCTCTCCCTAGTTACGGTGAAGATGGGCGTGGCCAGGAGTAGTAATCCTCATGCTTTTGTTATTTTTGTTTAAGACTGGAATCAGACCACTACCCTTCTTGATTTCTGATAGCATTCTAGATAAGGATCTCTAAAACATGAGTATCACTAGTGTCCAATCTACGAATTCCACCGTAACAATGCTAATGCTAATGCTAATCAGTGACCAAACCTCAAATCATCCCCACTCAAGTTTTTGAAGTCTCGTCTCGATGACAATGGGGTCCTTCGTAGGTGGACGCCTTTCAAATGCTGAGATTCCGAGAATATAAAGCATTCAATCACCCTATCTGCCAAACATCCGTGGCACAACTGCTCGCCGAAGATTACCACAAAGCCCTGCTACATGCCGGACCACAATTGATGATGACTACATAATACGTCAGAAGTTTTGGGTAATCGGTGGACGGAATCTTCTCCCGAGCAGCACAAGTCAGACAAAAATGATTGCAGTAACATGATTGTGACCAAATCTGATCACATATAAGATACAGTAACTTATGGAACATGTGCTGCTAGGGCTTCGTCGTACATAGCAACCCTGCATGAAATGTTTTCGAAGCAAGCCAGTCTTGATCCAGCAGATTACTGCAGACCTTCCAAGTCTCGTGTCACCCGACACGACTATTCGCTATCTCCGGATAGACCCATGTACGCCGGTGTACGTCAAGTCGCCGGTGCGGAATCAAGGTCCAACCAAGGCATATTATTCGCATCTTTGTTTGCTTCGTTATGAAGGCTGTCACATTGAGTTGATCACCGATTTATCCACGCAGGCCTTTCTATCAGCACTTCGCCAGTTCGTCGCTCGTCGCGGTCTTGTTGAAGAGCTTCACTTGGAAAATGGAACTGCATTCAAGGAGCAGCCAACGCCCTTCATCTGGATGAAATGCTAAAATCCAATCATGATGACCGAAATCAAATTCAAACCTGGGCGTCGAAAATAAAATTCAGTGGAAATTCATCCCAACCCGCGCCCTACACTTCGGGGCTTATGGGAAGCTACATCAACTCTCCGGTCAATCGTCCGACCTCGGGTCCGGTGGTATCCGAATACTTCGCTCAACTCCAGTCACGAGCAGGTTGCAAATCACCAGTTCTGGTGTAAATCACCAGTTGATCCAAATCTTCATTATTAGATGAGAATATACCTCCAATGCAATGGCCTCTCGGAAGAATAACGAAAATTAATCCTGGGAAGGATGGAATCATTCGCGTGGTCATGCGAAGACAGCTAAGGCTGCTACCGTAGTAAGCAGTTGCGAAGATCACAATTCAGCCCATTTTAAACCTCATTATGATCGCGTACGGTGGACCCTTGATTCTACGTTGTAATTTTGTGGTTTGAATAAAAGAACACCGATTTACAGTCGGCAGTTGTCAGTGATATAAATGAGCAGTTTATTGTAATAGGTACGGATGATGTAGCATACATGTTCATATAGTTTAGATCTGCAGATATGGAGTATGGACCTACACTTGCACAAACTGGCCCTAAAACGTCCAATCCCCTCCCCACTCTTTGCAAAACGCCTTTTGGGTATTTCTCACATTTTTGTGTTTGAGATGTTTGTAATAAAACTAGACCAAATCTAAGTAGAGGTTAGGCGAAAAAGTGTCAAAATAATCGAAAGGAAGGTGGGAATTTTTTTCACATTTTGATGAAACGTCTAACACTAAAAGGCGAAACAGCCTAGTGGAACTAACATACAATGGTGCATTGTTTCCTAAGAGCTGTTAGCTAAAAGACGTTTTGCTTCATGAGTTTTCCGGCAACAAAATATCATAACTGTTTGAAAAGGTAATATTATCAATGAGATTTTCTACTATTTGAAGCTATATTCAACGGTTGCATAAGGCAAAAATACCCATGAAAATTGTCAGACTTAGAGCTTAGACATTAGCAGTTTTTGTTATAGCACATTGCCCTCTTCTAATTGAAAGAAAACAATTAAAATTATTTCAACAAGATAATTTGACATTTTTTCGATAAATTCCTCGCATAATGTGGTCTTCGATGTAAAATTGCAACCAATCAAACAGCAACCCATCTTTATCTTTCGCATGTTCGAAATCAACAGTGCTTGTCCCAAGTGGGCTGAAATCACGTATACTGCCTATAATCGCATATTTGTCCCATATGAATAGAAAACCCAATGAAGATGGGACAAATGTGCTTTTTTAGACAGTATAAAACTCATATCATATTGCCAAAATTTCATTCATTTCGCTAGACACTTTTGAGACTTGAAAAAATTGTGGGCAATTATCTACCACTGGCGTTGGGGCAGCAGGGACTATGGCAAGGGCTTTACGACCCTCTTCAAGTGACTGGACATTCTATTCTCTTAGTAACGCCGAGTGACATCGACCGGAAACGGCGAATGGGCTGATGGTCAGGCTGTCTTCCGTCCCATAAAACCGTGGCGGCTTGTAGCACTGGTACAATCCTGTCACAGTTGTCAAATGCGTCGGGTATGCTCAGATGCTCTTTTCTGACTAGCCATGATCTGGCTCTGAATACGAAAGGTCAACCTCACGGCAGCGTACCTGAATGTACCTCAAAGGGTGCCGTCTACGAGGAGAGATGCGGAAACTGCCGAGAGAGGATTGAGCGGACAGTTTACCCTAACGATCAACGAAAACAGTACCTCCAACAAAGAGGGTAACTGAGGATCGCCGGAGGAAGACCTGCCTGGATGGAGGTCTCAAAAGGCGAAGGGAGAGTCGTCAGCCACCGCTAAGAAGGGTAGAGCCCGAGAAAAGAGTGCTCCTTCCAATAGCAGTGGCAAACGAAAAGACAGAAGTGGATTATTGTCAAGACGGAGATAAAGCTACGCAACGTCTTGAAGACTATGAGATGCAACGAAAAGCTCTCTAGTCTAGGAGGAGATGTCAACTACATCCGTCATACGTGAAAAGGCGAGATGATTCTCTCAAGTGGAAACAACCGAAAAGTTTCGAGCATAAAAGTTGACAGAGGAAGTCCTAAGAAATTGCGTGCAAGTTAGAGCACTATGTCCAGTTTCGAATATCGAGCGAGACGCACTGAGAGATCAGTGCAAAGTCGAGACCCAGGAACTGCGATTCGGTTTTTTTCCTTGTTGATTGAACTATAGACATTTATCAGATCTATTGTGATATAAATATTCGGTTACGCAAAGGCTAAGTGGAATGCAGGTTGCCTCATTCTCTAGTACCTCTGGCGAGGCCAAAAAGGTGCTGGATAAGTCAAAACTTGAAGTGGGATGGTCGGTGTGCTCGTTGAACACAAGCCAACCAATTCACGCCTGTTATAGGTGCTTTGGCAACGGTCATACATCCTATGACTGCAAGTGGCCTGACCGCAATAAGTTATGCCGTAGGTGTGGAGCTCAAAACCACCAAGTTTGCACCTGTGAGGCTGAACCAAGATGTCTGATCTGTCACCCGGCACAGACAACAGGCATGTTACCGGCTTCACAGATGATGTGCCTTCGTATTTCACGACTAACATTGTTATTAGCCGTTAAGGATCCCAGGTAGACGAATTCTTTGATCACCTCGAATGTATCCCCGTCTATCGTAACACTGTTTCCAGGCGGCCCTGTCGCGCTAAGTTCCGCCACGAGCATGTACTTTGTCTTCGATGCATTCACCACCAGTTCAACTTTTGTTGCTTTTTCAGGCGGGTGTACATCCCACATTTGTAAATTTTCGGCCGACAATGTCCGTGTCATCCGCGAAACAATAAATTGATGGATTCGTTGAAAATCGTAATTGTATTAGTCCCCGGCGTGATTCGAACAAACTTGGCCTACCAGTCAAACATTAACCTCCCAACCTACAACATATCGATTGACGACTTGAACATTATAAATGATGATCCTCGAGGCTCACCCTAATATCTATACCATAAGATTCGCAAGAACATTAATACGTAGTTTGTAGTTTTGACGTAGAACTACGTCTGTCTTTTCTATATTAGTACACTTTACGATTGCAAAAATCGAAAAACGTCACGAAAATATGATAGACTTTGACTGTTAATATCTCAGCCGTTTTTCTTGGACCATTCGATTAAGGAAGAGTCAATGCTTCATACCCAGTGTACACTAAAGTCGCTTTTACGCGGTTATTTTACTGGAATCGCTTGGCAAGAGCAAGTTTCTTTCTACCAGTAACTTGGCCGCCGGCTGTTTGTTGGCTCTAATTTCCTCGGCATCGTCGCATCGCAAGCCCTCGCTAGCGTTTCCGTCAGCTGATCTGCGTCATGGTTTGTAGCGTCGCTGTCCGCTCGAAGTGCTTCGATAAAAAGATGCGTATAGAAGTCCTTGGTCTTCCATCTTCGCCCGCTAGACCTTATATCTTGTCGGCAGCGTCTACCGGTCGTCGTATCGCTGCTATTTGTGTACCACCGTACGCTTTCCTCAGCCGAATGGTCATCTGAGCTTCGCCCAACGTGCATTGTGAGGTTAGTCTCACAATCACCTCTGCCTCCTGCGTTAAAGCAGTAGAAGCATAAGTACTAGAACGTTAGCGGCGCTGTAATCATTTGAATTATTTTGCCCAATTTTGCTTCAAAAAGCTTCAACTGGCCATAATTTGTGCATCATGTTGTATTGCATGTTTTGTTTCATCTCCAAGATAGGTTTGACACTTGTAGTACCAGTTGCCACCTGCTGGCAGTCGAAGTAACCTAGATGTTAGTTTTCGTGATCCGTCGGCCATTTTCGAGGCCCGATCCGGTGGTTCACCTGACTGGATGACGTCCGTCGATAACCACATTCTACACCAAACTCTCATTTCAAATGGGCTTTGCTCAAGGTCCCTTCCGAATCTTTCTTTCTCTTTCTATCTCCATCACGAACTTCTATCGTTGTTCTCGAGCTATTGTTCGCTCCCAATGTAAATAAATACTAAGGTATGGAAATCCATATATTGTGTGCGTGCCTTTTGTGTATGGCGGAAAATCTTTCACTACTACATTCGAACGAGCTCCCATAAGAAGCCGTGCAAATATGTACGTCACCATTTGCTGTTTACATTTTTCATCATCCACTAATACACTTGCATTTGGTCTTCTTACTCGCCTTCTATTTATTCTCATTGGTTCGCTCCGTTGTTCGTTACCACCAAAAATCAGATCGGTAGGTTTTTCCAACCCATGTCAAAATTTGGATTCGACCATTTTACCGAATGTAAATGAAAATGGATTTAATCTGATTCATATACTTTCCTCTGATCCCTACAATCCCCTTCACCCCTACTCTCAAAATAAAATTCTATGTATAATAAAATATTTAGTTGAATTTATTATTTATTTAGTTTGAAAACAACTGAAATGTAGTTTAAAAAAAATCAACATCAACAGAGCATACAGCATCTTCAAGTAGCGTTTACTTAGGATGCGTAATTTAGGTGATTCAGGTGAATAAGTGATTCGTATACGGATTATATTTTTGATGAACACAAAAATCATCAAGTCCCAACTGGAAGAAAAAAGATAGAACGCTTCAGAATGTAAATAAATATTTTTCGTTTAATTTTTTTTCTCGTTTTCAGCTCGTCTAAATATTTTGACATTTTCGCATAGGCGTGGAAAAATAGTAGGGGCATGCACTATATCAGCCTAATAATTCGCCAAAAGCGGCTTTTGAGCAGCACTCAAGTGCAATTTAGATCTTATCAGCACTGTTACAATGTCGTTAATGTGACTATAGAATCGAATTAATGCCATTTTTAACAGCTTAGTGGTTACTTGGGTATCCCTCAAACATCGAAGCCCGAAAATGTTCGACAACATATTTGCTATGAATATTAGTTTATTGTTCTAAAGCTCATTTTACACTAAAACGATCGTTGATTTTGTTTTGCTAGCATGTGTTTACCAGGCTTAAAACACAAATAAAGTAACAAAACAAAAAACTCAAGTTACATATTATATCTCTTAACAAATTAAAATGCTGATCGGGTTTGTTATCATGTGTGTTGAGTTGTTCAGGCTCAAGAAGAAACCAAGCCACAAAATCAGAAAAAAAAGTTTCAATAATCCAATCTGCTTAAACTATCTCTAGACGAATAAAAAATGATGCTAGGCTTTTTAAAAGGCGATCTGGATGCGTCATTAATTCCAAACTCAATTCCAAACTCCAAACATTTAATGATTCTTACAAGTTCTCACAATTATGCTAAATAATGGTGCTACTTGAAAGAAGTTGAGGAGTGAAACAATACATATTTGAACTTCTGTAAATAAGTTTCCCACAAGTTTTCAGTATATGGACGCCATATCCAGATAAGTCTGGCTTGCGGTTAGCGGCAGTATAGGTCACAGGTGTTGAGCGTGACCGGAGGCCTGCCAGGTTGTTTACCGGGACAGAGGCAGACGAATCATGAGCCTGCTTGCCATTTAAAAAAGATGTCACTCTTTTTTTACTTAGGAAACAGAATAGCTCGACCAGGGCTGACAATAGTCATCGTCGCAGCACAAAATGCCACAGTAGCGACGAATTATAGTGTCTCCATTGCTACTCGACGCATCGTCGATGACGCACACAACGTTAGCGTTCGTCGTGAAACCAAATCGTCATGACGACATCGAAGAACGAAGACTTCATACCATCATTCTTCAAGCGGCAGCTGCCATGCGAAGATTTTTATTAGCCCTTTGTATTAATGAATTTGAAGTAACGTACGACGGCGTTATAAATGTTATCAATACATTTATTTTACCAAAGTTCCTACTATTTGTTTATTTGAGACCATTATGGTTTTAACCATAGTCCGTCTATAATTTTATTTATTTATTTATTTATTTCGTCAACCGTCGTAGACTAGTACATATAAATATAGATAATTTTTCATTTCTTAATGCTAATATACATAAATTGTGAAATATTTAACATATAATAATGAGTTTACACTCAACGTTTCATTAAAAAAAATATTTTATTCTATCGATTTTCACTTAATAACATCTCAACACTTCTTACAAACTACCTATTACCTCAAGTACCTGAACTAAAAAAAAGATTGATCGGGGGTTCGACCCGGCTATTTGTATACTAATACTGCTGATGGGGCATATCACATCTGGGTCGCTGGTCATTGGACTTTGCTCGTGTGGTCTGACTCCTTTATTGCTGATCTATCGGTTTGGTCGGTGCTGGTTGGTCGGTGTCGGGTGGGCCATCACGTAATTCCTCCGGGGGGTAAGATCGAACGTCCTCGTTCGATTGGGGAAAAACTCCTTGCGCTTTCTTAGGGATTCTGGTTGTCCTGGAATATTTGATAGTAAAATGACTTTTTCCTGCGGAAACAGAGAATCGCTATTGTTATAAGAATTATTGCGATGGTTGAAAAACCGCCGAAGAGTCCATAGAACCATTTCTTGTGTTCGAATTGTTGTAGTTGTATGTGGTCAATTCGATGTCGTTTGTTTGAAGTTTCCAGACTCAGACTTGATAAGTTTTGCTTCTGGATTAGTTTCCTGTTGATCGATAAGTTCGGGAATATTCCTGTTAGTTGAACTGTATTGATGAATGTTTCCTCTGAAGTGAAGGTATTGTTTGCAATAATGATAGTGCAGTTTTGAAAATGCTGTAGAAAATTTCCTGTTAGGTTTCTATTATGGGGTCCACAGTTTGATCTGATGTGTTCATCTTTCCCGTTTCTAATAAGTACCTTGTTTCCCGGTAGGGCTATAACATCTGTAGAATTTGTCCATAGTACTGAACAGTGGCTTTCCAATCCCATTATGATTGGGAACAGGCATACATCTGAGAAAGGTTGAATGTCGTGGAATTGTTGGATTATGTTTTCAGGATGAATGGTAGTGTAGAGCTTCTCTGAGACTTCACGATATAGTTGGGTGTATCTGTTATGAATGTGTTGTTAACGGCTAGTGGGATGATTCTAATTATCTCACAATTGTTACTGGTTTTTGGAACTTCCAGGATGTAAACCAGAGTATCAGATTTACTAACTATTTTGGGTTTTGTATAGCTTAATGCTTCCTCTGGAAAGTCAGTCGTTATCCCTTGTTTGTTGATAATCGTTTCGATGAGAAAGATTTCCTTAAGAGTTAGTAACTTACTATTCGAAAGTGATACACGAGCCCTCAAGATGGCGTCTTCAATCTCCTCGAGGATGTTGTTCATCGTATCCAAGGATAAAAGTAGGGTGATAGCGTCGGTCTCCTTAAGAAGAATGTTGTTCCCTGATGTGAGTTGATTGACGGTGTTAGTTAACTTCGAAATCCTTTCGTTGATAACTCGATTAATTTTGATCTGTTCGTTGGACTGGTCGACTAGGGCGTTGAATGTACTGTTGATTATACGCAGATCATCTGCGTCTGGGGTTCCTGCGAGCCATTTGCAGCCTTTGCCAATGCTGTCCCATCTTTTATGCTTATTTCTTCTGACTGGTTTTAATTTATATAAATTATCAGCTAGCTGTCTACTTTTTCGCAAGATGAGGTTTGACATAGGTAAATCTTGATCGATTTTTCTTGAAAACTCTAAAAACAAAGCAACATTAATTTCTAACATTGTCAAGTTTATTGGGTGCAAAATTTTAATAATCCCTGTTTGAATGTAGCAATTTCGTTCTTTTAGCATAAGTGATGGGTTATGGTGAAGATCGTTAATTTATAAATATTGGCCTAGTATCTGTTTGATTGATATAAACAATAATACATTGAAAAACTTCATACTTTTTTCAATCTTTTAATTTTACCCTTATGTCTTTTTATTCCTCTAGTGTTTTCGAAGGTTTTCTCTTTAATTTGTTTTGCTGCTGTAGGGACTGCTCTAGGATCTAGCTTTTTCCTAATATTGGGTCTAACGAACACTCTTTGGCCTTCTTCGACTATCGGTGGGTCTTATTTATGAGAATTACTTTTTGCTTGAATATTTCTAGCTTTTCTATGTTTTGTTTTACTTTTGAAAAAATTCTTGGGCCTCTCTAAAAATATCTTGTGGGTCAATTTGATTCCGTTGATTAAAAAGGACCTCGTTCAGTGTGAACTGTGTTGCCGAGTGCACGCTGGAATTATATAAAGAAATACAAATTGAGATTAGTTCTCGTGTGCTCATTTCGGGAAATTTGTGTTTGTTTGTATTATAAATTTCCATTATGGTCGAGTGTGTTTTTTCAACTTGTCCATTGCTTTCTGAAGATGAAGTGTAGGCAAGAGAAACTCCAAGGTTACTTAAGAAATTCTTAAGTTGAATGGATCGGAATGTTGTTTCATGATCTGTAATAATTTGTGCTGGTACTCCGTAGTGACCAAAAAACTCGGTGAGGGCGTTTCTCACGTCTATTAGGTTCTTAGTGTCCATAGGGATCATTTGCGCAAATTTGAAAAAGGATCGACCATTGATAGAAAATTATATGAGTTAATTGAAAAAATATCCATGTGAACTCTGTCCATTGGTTTCCTTGTTGCTGGCCTTGGTGAGATCTTTATGTTGTAGGGCTTGCGTTCGTATTTGTGCGTGTTGCAAATCGTACAGGCGTTGATGGCAGATTTTATTTTATTATGCATCTTTGGGAAGAAATACGCTCGTTTCAGTTGATTTTCCACTTCTGCTATTCCGCGGTGTGCCCTTTCGTGCTCCTTCGTGATGAGAAGATTTTGCCTTTCTTCGTTGGTGACGTCTTCTACTTGGAAGTGTGTTATAACGAAAAATCCAGAGCTACTGAAATGATTTTTATAAGATTCTTGAATAAGGTGGATAAGGTTTTCAGGGGCGAGGATTACAGTCTGTTTTCCATTGTGGTATTTTTTTATGTATGCTGTCATTGAAGTCTCGTTGTAGTTTTCCATACGTATAGTCGCTCTTCTATAATTCGTGAAGGGTGATTCTGTTGCTTCTATGTTCAATCTTGATGTGCGAAATATTATTTGATTTCTGTAATAGTTTATTGGTCTTTCAGTTGATTTAATGAAGTAGTCGTCGGAGGTGTCAGCGGAATGAATAGTTTCCAAGTCTTCAGATCTATTATCCGAAATGTCATTAGGTTGTCTCATTTCGTCGTCGTCTGATGTATCAGTCTGTAACATTTCAGGTCTTCCTTCGTCTATGTTCGCGTTAATTTCAGTGGAGTCGTCAGTTTTGCGGCTAAGAGCGTCTGCCACAACGTTCGTTTTTCCTTGTTTATATTCCACTGTGTATTGATAATTCTCTAGAGGCATTCCACGGGGGCATGTCAGTCGATCCTGAGCGACCATTTCGAAAATATTTGAAACTCTGCACAGTTTTTCAATTTCATCTAAATCGTCATTTTTCGATATCAAATCTTCATATTGAGTCACGACTAACTTTTCAAAAGGGTGTATGTGAAAATGGTTCAAAAATATTTAAAAAGCTGCACAGCAAAAACGGAATGTTCGATTGTTATGATTTTTTCAGCAAAGTTAGACAACTAAATGGTGATTCTTAAGAAAATGTGCACAGTAAAAAAAATGTTTTTGCCTTTAAAAATATCATTTTGTCACAAAACTCAAATATCTCAAAACCCTATCTTTTTCGAACGTAATTTTTTAGGAAAACGGTCCATTATATTAGCTATCTACCATAAAAATTTGGTGATGGTAAACTAATAAACAAAAAGTTATGACATTTCAAACATTTCACAATTTTCACATTTAGTAAAAAAATTTTTTCTGTGTAAGTTATTTCGAGAATTGCAGTTTGATGCAGATTTTATTGTTAAGGGACGTGATTTAAACAAGTTGTTTTCATGATATTTTGATTTAATTATTCATAGCATCTATAAGAAACTTAGACACGATCCAGTGTTGTGATCAAAAGTATTGATAGTGTCATAATTTTCATTGCACGTGACTGGCGAAAACTCTTTAATAGTGTTGAAACCTGTTGATAATAACGTTGATAGAAACATATCAGAAATGTTATTTTTAAGACAAAAGCTGCAAAATCAAAGATTTATATACACGTGTACGTCTATAGTTTACCTGCAAAAATATACCTCTTAGAGAATAGACTTTATGATCGGGAGGAAACGGGTATCTTCAACAACAACAAATGCATGATAGGTACATACCATGACAATGCTCACGAAAAAGCAAAAAATACTACTACTAAGGTTGTTAAAGATCTTATAGTAATTTTTTTCTTCAGTCAAACAAATGACACCAAACTAGTCAGTAAAAACTTAAAAGTGATTTTGTTTATTGAAATATTACGAACAACATGAGTAGCCGCTTTCTCAACTGTTGTAGGCCGTTTGATGGAAAAAAGTGTTCAAAGAGTTACGAAATCTCACCGAAAGCACCATAGATAAACTGAAAGCGACTGGTTATGCTCAATGTCCACATTGAATACAAATTTACGCATTTGCACGTCCTGCCGTCTAAACGTTGACAAAAGAGCAATCTGTATATCATCGGTTGAGCAGAGCGCAGGAAGTTCGAAAACGACAGCAACTGAGGAATTGCCAGATGTATCGACAACAACTGAGGAATTACCAGAAGTATTAAGTGCTGAGAGCCTTGCCACCGTACCATCAGCGAAATCTGTTTCAACAAATCAATCGGAAGATGAGTGTATCCAAAAGGTCAACATCGAACGCTTTAACGAGGGCATAGCTGGGATAAAAGTGACTCCGATTAAATGGAGTAAGATGGACTACGTTTATTACCCGGAGAAAAAATACCGTGAAATAAACGAAGCTGTACGAAGAAACCTCTTCAAATTAGGACCTGATGATGTGGAAAATACAGACTACGATGAGGTAATTATAAATATGAAGGAAAGGTTCTCGAATGCAGCCACGACAAGGAAAAAAAAATTATTGATTTTGTCGATGCTGCCAAGTTCGTGGTCTATTCAGGATGCCATTGATGAGTTCAAAACCAATAGAAATACAGTAAAGAGGCAAAACAATTGAAGAATAACTGTCTTTCAACCAAAATTCTAGGTCTAGTACTGCATTAACAGATGAGACAAAAGAAATAGTAGTTCAATATTTTGAAGATGATGAAGTAAGTCGAGCTATGCCTGGTCAAAAGATTATGTATCAGTAAAAAGATGGAAAGCGTCAAGCAATCCAAAAACGATTAATGATGACGACTTTGAAAGAAGCGTACACACGCTTCAAGGAAATTCACGATAATATTAAAATAGGTTTTCCTCATTTGCAAGCCTTCAGCCAAGGCAATGTAAGCTTCTTTCCAATTCAGGAACACATAATGTGTGTGTGCACAACCCATGAGAATATTAATCTTATTTTACATAGTTTGAAAAGAATCAATTTAACAAAGGATATTAAAATGTTAACAACAAACAATACAACATCAAATTGCTATCTACGATCTTGTTCGGATTGTCCAGATTCTTCATCATTGGAAAATACTTTATTCGCTGAGTTTGAAGAAAATATATTGATCAGTTATCATTTGAGCAATGGGTGACCACGGATAGGTGTGACATAGAAACTATTGTAAAACCTGTAGATGAGTTTGTGTCATATTTTTGCTTGAAATTAGAAAGTTTAATCCCTCACGATTTCATTAAAACAGAACAATCCAGCTTTTTAAAAATACGAAAAATACATTTACAAAATGGTGAATTTTTAGTCATTTGTGATTTTTCTGAAAATTACAGCTTTGTATTGCAAGATGAAGTGCAGTCCCATCACTGGAACGTACAACAAGCTACAATTCATCCATTCGTTATTTATTTTAATGGAAGTACGCAAATTGAACACTTAAGTTTTATTATAATTTCCGAAGATTTAAGACACGATTCAGTATCCGTAAACTTGTTCATTGAAAAAATGATTAACTTTTACGCGTTGATAAGCATAAAGAAGTCAAAAAGATATATTTCATGTCTGATGGAGCAGCGTCGCAGTACAAAAATCGTAAGAATTTTTCGAGCCTATGTCAATTTAAATCAATGTACGGAATTGATGCAGAATGGCATTTTTTTGCTACATCACATGGCAAAGGTCCTTGTGATGCTATTGGAGGAACAATAAAGCGCATGGCCACAAGAGCAAGTTTAGCCAAAGAACGTGAGCATCCAATTAAAACTGCGAAAGAACTTTTGATTGGGCAAATCGTAGAAAAGAAAAAGATTTAACCAAATTATCATTTTGTTTTACTACTACTGAAGAGTACGAAATAAAGGCTTCAGAGCTCAGCGAGCAATTTAATAACGCGAAAACGATCCAAGGAACCCAAAAATTTTACTGTTTCATTCCATTGTCGGAAAATAAAATTAAAGCAAAACTATACTCAAACTGTGCTGATAATAATTCAAAAGTGTTCGATATTTTAAAAAATTTGAATAAAAATAAATAAAAAATAAGTATTAATAAACTGTTTTCATGATATCATAACCCATACCAAAATTCAAACCCAAAACTCTTAGAGTTTCTATAACAACATTGTGTAACTGCCACATTTAATTTAATACTTAGGATAATATTAATTCATTTTTATTTATTTATACATATAATATTTATACATATAATATACATAATATCGATGAATACATAAATATGGAATATCATACAAACAACTTGTTTAACTCACGCAAGGCCCTTAACAATAAAATCAGCATCAAACTGCGATTCTTGAAAAAAAAATACACGGAAATTTTTTTTTGTTTACTTTATGTGAAAATTGTGAAATGTTTGAAATGTCATAACTTTTTTGTTTATTAGTTTACCATCATAGCTAATATAATGGACCGTTTTCCCTAAAAAAATTACGTTCGAAAAAAGATAGGGTTTTGAGATATTTGAGTTTTTGTGACAAAAATGATATTTTTAAAGGCAAAAAAATTTTTTTTTTACTGTGCACATTTTCTTAAGAATCACCATTTAGTTGTCTAACTTTGCTGAAAAATCATAACAATCGAACATTCCGTTTTTGCTGTGCAGCTTTTTAAATATTTTTGAACCATTTTCACATACACCCTTTTGAAAAGTTAGTCGTGACTCAATATGAAGATTTGATATCGAAAAATGACGATTTAGATGAAATTGAAAAACTGTGCAAAGTTTCAACTCAATAGAAAATCATGAATTAAAAATTTTCTTAAATTTTGATGCTGTTGCTTGGAATCGCTCTCTAGTTCAAGTCTCCAATTTAGTATTCTATTGTTTTTTGTAGAAGTTTTGATAAGCACAAGCGGCTTATGATCGGTTAATAGTTTGAATTGGTTTCCGTGTAAATATGATTTGTACTTTCTGATAGCCCATACATATGATAGCGAGTGCTTCTTTTTCTATAGTTGAATAGTTCGTCTCCGCTTTATTGAGTGTCCTACTTGCGAAGGCGATCGGTCGTTCTATTTTGTCCTGTATTTGGGACAGCACTGCTCCCACTGCATGGTCGCTAGCGTCCGTGGTTAAAATAAAGGGGAGTTCGAAATCTGGGTATGCGAGGATTTGGTCTGAAGCTATGGTTTGTTTCAATTTTGAGAATGATGCAACGTATTCCGGATCTTCTATGTTTACGGGTATATCTTTTTTCAAGAATTTGGTTATTGGTTTAGCTATTTTAGAGTAGTCCTTAATAAAACGACGGTAGTAACCAGATAATCCTAAGAACTGTCTTATCTCCTTCTCATTTTTCGGAATTTTCCAATCAAGAATCTGCTGGATTTTATCAGGGTTGGGTTTAACTCCTTCGGGTGTTACAATGTGTCCTAGAAATTCCGTTTCGCTTCGTAGAAATTCACATTTGTCTAACTGAATTTTAAGGTTAAACTGAGCCAGTCGTTCTAATACTTTGCATACATTTACTAAATGGTTTTCGAGGCTATGCCCGATGATAATAATATCATCAAGATAGACGTAGCAGATTGAACCTATATAGTTAGATAGGATATTGTTCATAGCCCTTTGAAATGTGGCTGGGGCGTTTTTTAGACCAAATGGCATTCTGGTAAATTCAAAATGTCCTTGGGTGGTAGAAAATGCAGTTTTCGCACGATCTTTTAGATCCATTTCGATCTGGTGAAAACCAGATTTAAGGTCTAGCGTTGTAAAGTATTAGAGATTTCCCGAGATTATCTAGAATATCTTCAATTTCTGGCATGGGAATTTGTCATTGATTGTTTTTCATTAATTTTTTTTCTGTAATCGATAACAACTCGAATTTTCTGTTTACACGAAGCATCCTTCTTTTTGGGAACAACCCAAATTGGTGATGAATAAGGACTGGTAGATGGAGTAATAATCCCACAATCAAGCATTTCTTTAATTTGAGTTTCTACATCGGTTCTAAAATGGTGGGGGTATCGATACGTTTTTGTGTAAACCGGGTTTTCATATTTTGTAACAATTTTGTGTTTAACGATTGTCGTGGAAGTTAGCTTGTCGTTCTTCCTAAGCAAAACTCTATGGTTCCTTATAATCGTGTCAATGAGTTTGTCTTTTTCTAGTCTTGATAAATGCCCTTAGAAACTTTCTATTGTCTCCTTATCGGGGGCATCATTTGAATCTATTGGAATTGGGGTTAACGTTTCGAAATTATTAACTTTCAATTTAAGTTTGGGTAGCTCAGGTGCCTTTTATCTTTGGAAATAATCTTTATGGTGCTTTTTATTATCAATGGAAGAATACAGTCCAGGCTGAATAACGTTGCCTTTTGCGATTTTCTGAAAGGAAGGCACAAACCAGTCGCCGTTTTTATCAGTTTCCACAGTAACTGTATAACAATGATATTTTCTTGCTGGATAGTATTTCTTAAAAGAGATATCTACTTTGTTGATTGAAATTTTGTTCGTATTGAAATCAATGAATGTGTTTGTTTGGGACATAAACTCCGTACCTAAAATACCATCGAAGAAATCATGAAATTTTAGTTCATGATACGTTTGCACTGGAATATTTGGACCTAGAAGATTGTATTTTCCTTTTTTATTAATAACTTGCGTTCCGAATATGTTTTTTACAGTAGATGTGCTCTTAGTTTTCATAGTGGGGATAATACCAGCTCTAATTATATTTTTGTTGGCACCGGTATCGATCAGTAGCCGAATTTTTATGTCATTAACTTTATCCTGAACTAGAATGTAAGGTAGAAAATCAAAATCTTGGTTTATTTGGGGTTTGTGGATGCCGTTGCTGTGCAAAAATTTACGTTTTCCTCAACAACTTCCTCTTCATCATCGTCTTCAGAACAATCATGATCCGATGATTCCAGTTCCGTATTATTGATTAACTTTCTATTCAACGTTAATCTGCTTTTGAGAGATGGGTCTATTTCCATCGAAGAAGATTGCCTAGGTTGAAATACCTTTGAATTTTCACCTTGTAACTGTGGCTGAAATGAAGGTTTTGAATAGTTTCTTTGATCGCTTTTTGAAGTATTTTCGTGTTTAAAAGGTGGTTTGTTCGATCTGTCTGAAAGAGAACTGGCTGAGATTTCTTGAGATTCAAACTTGCAGAGAAATGCGGAAGCATCCTCTATGTCTTTCGGGCGGGCCGCTTGAACATGTCCGAAATATGTGCCTTTCAAGCCGGATATGAATGCAGCAAGGCCATCTTCATCAATAAAAAGATTAATTGCTACCCAGTTAGCTTTATATGTGGTATTTTGCTTCGCTAATGTTTTTATATTTTGAATCAACTCTTTAGACTTTTGATAATATTTAAGGATACTCATTCCATCTGTCATTCTATGTTGCCATAACTGGCTTTTATAGGTCGACAATTCTTGTCGATCACCTAAAGCATTAATTAAGATACTCTTGATGGTGTCGAAATCTCGGGGGTTTCCTGCTAAGCAAAGAATATCTTTGGCTCTTCCTTCAATTTTGTTCGTCACAGCGGTGACGTACATCTATCTATCTATCTTCTATCTATCTATCTATCTATCTATCTATCTATATATATAAAACTCAATGTTTGTATGTTTGTATGTATGTTTGTATGTATGTTCCAGCATAACTTCTGAACCCATTGACCGATTTCAACCAAATTTGGAACACACATTCTTCATCTTAAGGAAACGATGATAGGGGGGTTAGGGATGCTCTTTGGAAAAGAGGGAGGGTTTGGGGGAGGGGTATTGCTAAGTTATTGATCAACTCAGTGTACCTTTTGAACCCCTTGGCCGATTTCTACCAAATTTGGAACACACATTCTTTATCTTTAGGAGATGACGATAGGGGGGTTAGGGATGCTCTTTGGAAAAGGGGGAGGGTGTGGGGGGAGGGGTATTGCTAAGTTATTGATCTACTCAGTGTACTCTTTGAACCCCTTGGCCGATTTCTACCAAATTTGGAACACACATTCTTCATCTTAAGAAGACGACGATAGGGGGGTTAGGGATGCTCTTTGGAAAAGAGGGAGGGTGTGAGGGGAGGAGTATTGCTAAGTTATTGATCAACTCAGTGTACCTTTTGAACCCCTTGGCCGATTTCTACCAAATTTGGAACACACATTCTTCATCTTAAGAAGACGGCGGTAGGGGGGTTGGGGATACTATTTGAAAAAAGGGGGAGGGTGTGGGGGGAGGGGTATTGCTAAGTTATTGATCAACTCAGTGTACCTTTTGAACCCCTTGGCCGATTTCTACCAAATTTGGTACACACATTTTTTATCTTTAGGAGATGACGATAGGGGGGTTAGGGATGCTCTATGGAAAAGAGGGAGGGTGTGTGGGGAGGGGTATTGCTGAGTTATTGATCAACTCAGTGTACCTTTTGAATCCCTTGGCTGATTTCTACCAAATTTGGAACACACATTTTTTATCTTTAGGAGATGACGATAGGGGGGTTAGGGATGCTATTTGGAAAAAGGGGGAGGGTGTGGGGAAGGGGTATCGCTAAGTTATTGATCAACTCAGTGTACCTTTTGAACCCCTTGGCCGATTTCTACCAAATTTGGAACACACATTCTTCATCTTAAGGAGACGACGTTAGGGATTCTATTTGGAAAAAAGGGGAGGGTGTGGGGGGAGGTGTATCGCTAAGTTATTGATGAACTCAGTGTACCTTTTGAACCCCTTGGCCGATTTCTACCAAATTTGGAACACACATTTTTTATCTTTAGGAGATGACGATAGTGGGGTTAGGGATGCTTTTTGGAAAAAGGGGGAGGGTGTGGGGGGAGGGGTATCGATAAGTTATTGATCAACTCAGTGTACCTTTTGAACCCCTTGGCCGATTTCTACCAAATTTGGAACACACATTCTTTATCTTCAGGAGATGACGATAGGGGGGTTAGGGATGCTCTTTGGAAAAGAGGGAGGGTGTGGGGGGAGGGGGATCGCTAAGTTATTGATCAACTCAGTGTACCTTTTGTACCCCTTGGCCGATTTCTACCAAATTTGGAACCCACATTCTTCATCTTAAGGAGACGAAGTTAGGGATGCTATTTGGAAAAGGGGAGGTGTGGGGAGGGGTATCGCTAAGTTATTGATCAACTCATTGTACCTTTTGAACCCCTTGGCCGATTTCTACCAAATTTGGAACACATTTTTTTCTTTAGGAGATGACGATAGTGGGGTTAGGGATGCTTTTTGGAAAAAGGTTGAGGGTGTGGGGGGAGGGGTATCGATAAGTTTTTGATCAACTCAGTGTACCTTTTGAAGCCCTTGGCCGATTTCTACCAAATTTGGAACACACATTCTTTATCTTTAAGAGATGACGATAGGGGGATGCTCCTTGGAAAAGGGGAGGTGTGGGGAGGTGTATCGCTAAGTTATTGATCAACTCAGTGTACCTTTTGAATCCCTTGGCCGTTTTCTACTAAATTTGGAACACACATTCTTCATCTTAAGGAGACGACGTTATGGATGCTATTTGGAAAAAGGGGGAGGGTGTGGGGGAAGGGTATCGCTACGTTATTGATCAACTCAGTGTACCTTTTGAACCCCTTGGCCGATTTCTACCAAATTTGGAACACACATTCTTCATCTTAAGGAGGGGGGGTTAGGGATGCTTTTTGGAAAAAGGGGGGGGGGGGGGGGGGAGGGGTATCGCTAAGTTATTGATCAACTCAGTGTACCTTTTGAACCCCTTGGCCGATTTCTACCAAATTTGGAACACACATTTTTTCTTTAGGAGCTGACGATAGTGGGGTTAGGGATGCTTTTTGGAAAAAGGGGAGGGTGTGGGGGGAGGGGTATCGCTAAGTTATTGATCAACTCAGTGTACCTTTTGAACCCCTTGGCCGATTTCTACCAAATTTGGAACACACATTCTTTATCTTCAGGAGATGACGATAGGGGGGTTAGGGATGCTCTTTGGAAAAGAGGGAGGGTGTGGGGGGAGGGGGATCGCTAAGTTATTGATCAACTCAGTGTACCTTTTGTACCCCTTGGCCGATTTCTACCAAATTTGGAACCCACATTCTTCATCTTAAGGAGACGAAGTTAGGGATGCTATTTGGAAAAAGGGGGAGGGTGTGGGGGGAGGTGTATCGCTAAGTTATTGATCAACTCATTGTACCTTTTGAACCCCTTGGCCGATTTCTACCAAATTTGGAACACACATTTTTTTCTTTAGGAGATGACGATAGTGGGGTTAGGGATGCTTTTTGGAAAAAGGTTGAGGGTGTGGGGGGAGGGGTATCGATAAGTTTTTGATCAACTCAGTGTACCTTTTGAAGCCCTTGGCCGATTTCTACCAAATTTGGAACACACATTCTTTATCTTTAAGAGATGACGATAGGGGGATGCTCCTTGGAAAAGGGGGAGGGTGTGGGGGGAGGTGTATCGCTAAGTTATTGATCAACTCAGTGTACCTTTTGAATCCCTTGGCCGTTTTCTACTAAATTTGGAACACACATTCTTCATCTTAAGGAGACGACGTTATGGATGCTATTTGGAAAAAGGGGGAGGGTGTGGGGGAAGGGTATCGCTACGTTATTGATCAACTCAGTGTACCTTTTGAACCCCTTGGCCGATTTCTACCAAATTTGGAACACACATTCTTTATCTTCAGGAGATGACGATAGGGGGGTAAGGGATGCTCTTTGGAAAAGAGGGAGGGTGTGGGGGGAGGGGGATCGCTAAGTTATTGATCAACTCAGTGTACCATTCGAACCCCTTGGCCGTTTTCTACCAAATTTGGAACACACATTCTTCATCTTAAGGAGACGACGTTAGGGATGCTATTTGGAAAAAGGGGGAGGGTGTGGGGGGAGGGGTATCGCTAAGTTATTGATCAACTCAGTGTACCTTTTGAATCCCTTGGCCGTTTTCTACTAAATTTGGAACACACATTCTTCATCTTAAGGAGACGACGTTGGGGATGCTATTTGGAAAAAGGGGGAGGGTGTGCGGGGAGGGGTATCGCTAAGTTATTGATCAACTCAGTGTACCTTTTGAACCCCTTGGCCGATTTCTACCAAATTTGGAACACACATTTTTTTTCTTTAGGAGATGACGATAGTGGGGTTAGGGATGCTTTTTGGAAAAAGGGGGAGGGTGTGGGGAGAGGGGTATCGATAAGTTTTTGATCAACTCAGTGTACCTTTTGAACCCCTTGGCCGATTTCTACCAAATTTGGAACACACATTCTTTATCTTTAACAGATGACGATAGGGGGATGCTCCTTGGAAAAGGGGGAGGGTGTGGGGGGAGGTGTATCGCTAAGTTATTGATCAACTCAGTGTACCTTTTGAATCCCTTGGCCGATTTCTACCAAATTTGGAACACACATTCTTTATCTTTAGGAGATGACGATAGGGGGGTTAGGGATGCTCTTTGGAAAAGGGGGAGGGTGTGGGGGGAGTGGTATTGCTAAGTTATTGATCAACTCAGTGTACCTTTTGAACCCCTTGGCCGTTTTCTACTAAATTTGGAACACACATTCTTTATCTTTAGGAGATGACGATAGGAGGGTTGGGGACGCTTTATGGGAAAAAGGGGAGGGTGTGGGGGAGGAGGTGTTTCGCTAAGTTATTGATCAACTCAGTGTACCTTTTGAACCCCTTGGCCGATTTTTACCAAATTTTGTATGTCCTAAGGAAACAACTTTAGTGCATGAGGGTAGGTCATTTTAAAATGGGGATGGTGTGAGAAAGGGGTATTGTTTAGTTATCGATCAATTCAGCATAACTTTTGAAACCATTTATTGATGTCCACCAAATTTGGAACCCATATTTTCTGTTTAAGGAAGACTATATCAGACTGGATAGGAGTGTCATAGCTGAATGAGAGAGGGTATATTTATTAAACGAACACTTTAGTATACCTTTTTACCGCATGGGTCAATTCAAACCAAATTTGTAAACACGTATTCTCTGCCCAAAACTATTATAGAGAGGCTGGGAGAAACTTTTGGAATGCGGGAGGTTATTGGGGTTGGATATTGTTTGGAAAATGACTTAATTTAAAATCCCTCCTATTTAGTTCATTCGAGGTTCTTTCACATTGTACAATGATCCAAAAATAAATTTCCCGAATTTCTCAAAAATAGCAAATCCTCGAACATAACATTTTCCCGGTAATAACATTTCCCCAAAAATGACTTCAACGAAAATGATATTTCCCAAAAATGATTCTTACCGATACACATATTCCAGAATATGGCATTTCCCTGAAAATGACATATCCCTAGAAAGACATATCCATAGAAAGCATACATTTGCTGGGTATATAGCAATGATAATTGTTACCCTTCATCGGAATCATGGCTTGCCCAGTGAAAAGCAATGATTAATGTGTTTCCTTCTGAATGGTGGATGTGATTGCTTCTTAAAAAGTAGGCATTTGCCCGGAATAAGGCAATGGTGAGTGTGATCCCTTCTTTAAAAATGGGCGTTTGCCCGGGATAAAGCATCGGTGAATGTTTTTCCTTCTTTAGCAATTGACGTTTGCCCGAAATAAGCCTATTCAAGCCAAGATCCCTTCTTCAAAATCAGTCAATATTTCCAAAAGCTTTCTTTAATTCAAATGATGAAGTATCAATAAGTTAACACAATTACTCTGTTGACCAATTGGTTTTATCTTTTTCTGATTGTGAAAAAACTGAAAACCAAACTGGCAATTCCGAGCAAGGCCGGGTACATAAAGCTAGTCTTAAATAATTGTGGAGAAACCTCTTCTTTGAAATAATCTAAAGTTTCCTCAGCGGTGGATAGCCATGCACGTAGTTGTTTTCTATTGCCTTCAAAGTGTGGGAGTGATTTAATTGGGTCGGGAATACGGAAGAAATCCTCTACTCTACGGTTTGATACTTGTACTGACTGTTGTTCACTTCGGGGTTGCGGTTGTGCTAGTGCGTGAATGGCTTGTTCTTGGTTTTCTTGTCGATGCGACAGGGAAGCGATGTTTTCGTTAATTTGACGGAGTTGGTCCATCATTTGAGTCAGAGCTTGTTCCATTCCTACGGTTTCGGAAATGAACAGATTTGAAATCGGAGGGATAATGTTACTTTTTAGGGGGATATGAGAAAGGTCGCCGGAGTCGTCCGAATCCAAGCTATCTTCTGTCTCTGAAGATTGAATATTTTTCAATGTAATATTCAGTTGTTTCCTTGCTTGTTTTAATGCCTTGTCACTGACAATTTTCGGCATTGAATTATCAAATAGTAGCTGTACTTGGCTATCGTAGCTGCAAACTTTGCTTTATGCTAACGAAGCCTAATGCGCACCCGCTGCTGTTTTGATTGGGGGGAGGAGGAGTAAAAACAAACGCAAGCTCGTTGCTCGCTGTTTTTTCAAGTGTAGGGAATGTAGAATTAATGTCGCCTTTGCTCGCTGCTCGACTGAGTGGTGGGCTAGGGCTAACAAACAAATAATCGGCCTATCTTGTAGTACTGAATCAATGTTTCTACACTGTCTGATCGGTCTATCTAGTAGTGCCGATCCAGAATTTCGTAAATTATCACTTCACAACACAAGTAAAAGTATGTAAAAGTTTCAAATTTACTTACCGGTGTCCTCTTGGTTCAGTTGATTTTCTTTGTGCCAGGGGGATCCTCAAATCTTCACAGCGGATGTAATCCTTCAGCTGCAGACGCGTTAGCGGGAACCACTTGAGTAGCGTTTTTTGTGCACTACTATTCCACTGTTATAAACACAAGTCTTTTCAACTTTACCGAACTGCTACAGCGCCAATAATGAGTTTACACTCAACGTTTCATTAAAAAAAATATTTTATTCTATCGATTTTCACTTAATAACATCGCAACACTTCTTACAAACTACCTATTACCTCAAGTACCTGAACTAAAAAAAAGATTGATCGGGGGTTCGACCCGGCTATTTGTATACTAAAACTGCTGATGGGGCATATCACATCTGGGTCGCTGGTCATTGGACTTTGCTCGTGTGGTCTGACTCCTTTATTGCTGATCTATCGGTTTGGTCGGTGCTGGTTGGTCGGTGTCGGGTGAGCCATCACGTAATTATATATTTATAATAAAAATTAACTAGATATTTGATAGTACAGATAAAAAATGTTACATCTCTTGTCTTATGTGTTGCGATTTCGAATTCGATTAAAAATTGTTTTAAGATTCTGCCGAAACATTGTAAAGTCGATAGCTTCGCAGTGTTGATTGTAAATGTTATTCGATTCAAAGGTTCAAATTTGGCATAATTTGTTCGATGATAGTTTGTTATAAATAAGGTACGATTACGAAGTGGCCTTGAAGGAATATAAAAGTTTAATTTTGATATTTTGATTTTAGGTGAATCAACACGTTGGGAAACGATATCATTTATGAAGGAAACCATTGCTATTTCACGCCGCTCTTTCAAAGTCTGTATGGTAATGAGCATGCAGCGTGCTTTGTATGATGGGAGTGGAAATGATGTCCAGCCTAACTTACGAAGAGCAAATAGTAAAAATTACTTTTGTACAGATTCTAACCTCTCTTCGTGCGTGAATGAGAAAGCTATGCCGGCTATGCCACGATAATTACGTACGTCTGATTTTCGACCAGATTTAAATATTGGTACTAGAAAAGAGCTTTTCCATATTTTTGGGAAGATTCCAGATTCCAGAGACTTATTGAAAAGCCAATATAGAGCGGGGGTCTGATGCTTTGGTTGTGTTTTCGTAGTATGGATGCAGTCTCTTTTCATGCTTTTCATCTGCTTTTCGTTTATGGAACTGTCAGTGTGGACCGCATCTATCTCTTTTCCTCCCGTGATTACGCTTATGGCTGTCAGTGCGGAATTTTCAATGTTGGCTACGAAACAAACTTTGGGGGAGGTATACAAGTGTCACTCCCGTGATATAGAGGAATAGTGAGTTCTACTCCTACAATACTGCAATATTCCATTATTGATCTAACATAAGCTACATAAAGTGTTTTAATTGTATATGGGTCATGAAAGTTATAGCAGAAACGCTTTATGAACCCTAGCATGTTATTAGCCCTGTGAATGATTGTGTTGTAGTGGTCTACGAATGAAAGTTTAGAGTCTAAGATTAATCCTAAGTCCCTTACTCTTTCACATTTTCCACATTCTGATTCCCTAATGCGATTGAAATGTTTGGTATTGTTCTTTTTCTGCTAAATGATATTAAGTTGCATTTCTTTACATTTACATAGGCTTTTCTTGCACCATATGTAGAATTTGTCTATTTCATTGCGGAATACATTGATGTCGACTTCATTTCTTATTTCCATAAACAGCTTCATGTCATCGGCATAAATTAACATTTTAATGTTTTTCAGTATGAAGGAAATGTCGTTTACGTACAAGATAAAAAGAAGAGGGCCCAAATGAGAGCCTTGAGGGACTCCCGAAGTGACTTGAATTGGTTTTGATTTGTGTCTATTAAATTTGATAATTTGTTGGCGGTCAGTTAGGTATGATTCAAGCCATTTCAGGAGTCGTGGTTCAATTCCAATTTTGTGTAGTTTAAAAAGCAGCATCGGTATATCAATGCGATCGAATGCCTTGCTAAATTCCGTATATAGAGCTTCTACATGGTTGCCGTTATCCATTGCATTCAATGGAAAGTCTACGAATTGAAGCAGATTTGTTGAGGTCGAGCGACCTTTAAAAAAGCCGTGTTGTGTGTCAGTCACTCTGTTTTTGATTTGCAAAACTAGCTTCTCGTTGAAAATTGCTTCGAAAAGTTTTGGAATGCAAGAGATAAGGGCTATGCCACGATAATTACGTACGTCTGATTTTCGACCAGATTTAAATATTGGTACTAGAAAAGAGCTTTTCCATATTTTTGGGAAGATTCCAGATTCCAGAGACTTATTGAAAAGCCAATATAGAGGAGTAGTGAGTTCTTTTGCTAATTTTTTAATAAATACTGGTGGAATCCCTTCGAAGCATCCAAGTTCATTAGAGCGTCGAAAATTTCCTGGACTTGAATTTGATTTACACCAACATCTCTGAAAAATTCTGGATAAAACGCAAAATAATCGCGATCGCGATCTTCTTCCGAAAATGTAGTATAGATGTCTTGGAAAAAATTGGCAAATAAATTACAGTTTTTTTTTCGAGCTATCGCCAACATTTTCGTCGAGGTGCATTACAGATGGAAAATTGTCTGCAGCGCCGTAGCGTGTTGGCCCCTCGCCAAATCTGCCTGTAGGGGCGCCAAAATCCAGAATTCCGCTATAGGAAATGATTAAAAATTATTCAAAAATTCACTGGTTCAAAGTGATACAAATTTAACCTTTTATTACGATTCTCTCAAGGACTACATAATATAATCAATCATTTGACATATTTCCGGAAGGCCCTGTTCCGTTAATAACTGATACAAGTTGTTACCGAATGGTATCACTTTGTGTATTGTGTTGGTATGCAGGAAATAATTTGTCAAGTTAGTGTCTAATCGTAATTTTAGAACAGGCAAAGTGGGTGGCAAATGAATACGTTTATCAAAATTATGTGCTCCAGAGTCTTCGATGAAAAAAGGAATAAAGTGATCAGTCGAGGTACGAGATACTAAGAACCTATTGCCAACTCGCATCTTTGAAGTTTATTCCATTCCTTCTGAATCTCGAAATTTAATGATAAGTGGTAAATCAGCCCAAATAGTCAGTCCGATTGTTGACGTTCGGGAAGTGGGAATCCAGCTACGTGCGTGTGTGGTGATTGCGCCTTTTCGACACCTCTCACCAACTGTAGGTGTTATTAAAACACGAGAACGCCATCTTGCAAATCGGTGTCCTGTTGCTAGTAGTTTTCTGCGTGCCTAAGTGCACCTCCGGAGCGAGGAATTACGCATGGCTGGCTAACGTTTGGTTATTGGTTTCCGGGGTTGACAACTGTTGGCCCTAGCTCTGCGATACGACTTCCGTTGACCAAAGCTATCCGGTCGGCAGACGACTTCCAGTGAGCGGTACGTAGTGAAAAAGCCGATCGTCCCCGAGCTTGGCAAGACCTGCCAAGTGAGAATCACTGAGGTTGCTAACATTCTGCCCAGAGGTGCCGGGACTCGTATTTCTGAAGGTACTTCCTCGCCCGGACCGACCGGCGGTACCACGCCACGAACGCCATTTTGTCATACGGAGTCCTGATAACGACAGCTATTGTTCGTCCAAGCTTTTCTCACGTATCGTGCCAACTAACATCGTGTTATCGGCTTCCGTCAACGGATGAAAATTCCGGAATTTACCTCGGTCATAAGATCGTCGAGAAGCAACACCTCGTGGACGCCGCCGGGTCATTCGACGATCATCTGACCAACGACCATCAAGCTACACGTCGCGCCAGTACCTAACGCCATTTGCGATAGTGCCACTTCTAACTGACCAAGCCATTGTCACTGTATCTCATTGCCGCCCATACCGCTGAATAAGCCAAAAAGGTAAAGTGTTAAGAATAAAGTCATTGGGACCTGGGAGAAAGGAGGCATTTTGCGCCCATCCCGGAAGCTGCCGTTGGTCAGACTTGGTCAGCTTGGGGTCTAGGCTAGTCCCTTACTGGGAACTCCCGGGGTCATAAAATTTCAATGTATCAGAACGTTGGCATGCTCCCCTAATTTGGGAATGTCTTTTTCATTATTTACTTGATGGAAAAGAAAGTGGAAGGAAAAGGAAGGAACAGGAAATGCAAATGGAAAGGAGCACGAAACAAGCTTCTGGGGAAGGACTTCAATAAGCCAAGGGCGAAGCGTAAATCAAATACATATAGTTTTTGTTCGCGACTTAAAAATTCAAACCGTTATCTGATAATAGATGTACGGAAGTACTTTGTGTAAATTTTAGATAAATTCGCTCATTTTATGCCGACAACTATGCGATCGCATTTGATCCAGTGTAATTTGATCCAGTGTAATCTTTATATGAAGGGCCCTCCTTAGCCGTGCGGTAAGACGCGCGGCTACAAAGCAAGACCATGCTGAGGGTGGCTGGGTTCGATTCCCGGTGCCGGTCTAGGCAATTTTCGGATTGGAAATTGTCTCGACTTCCCTGGGCATAAAAGTATCATCGTGTTAGCCTCATGATATACGAATGCAAAAATGGTAAACTGGCTTAGGAACCTCGCAGTTAATAACTGTGGAAGTGCTCAATGAACACTAAGCTGCGAGGCGGCTCTGTCCCAGTGTGGGGATGTAATGCCAATGAGAAGAAGAAGAAGAATCTTTATAAACTGGTAATGCTTTTAGCGGGAAAGAGTATTCGAAATGATGGTATGCTGAATATGAGAATATGCATCGAGGGATTTCAGTAACGATGGCTAAATCAGATTAGGGAACAACCAATTCACTCCAAAGTTGAAGTTCATTGAATAATCAGTAGTTTTTGCAAACCAAGCCACTTCGAAATTGAACTTTTCGTCATCGAAAGGGCTAATGGTCATCTACTTCATAAAAGAGTTATTCTTGATGTGACTTTATTCGATAGCAATCAAAATCGAATAGCAAGCGAAAATTGAGAGCTTTTTATTTTCCTAATTAAATCCTTTTTATTTTGTCGTGAATCCACACACTTCTGGATCTTTTTTTTACTTGCATTAGTTTATTAAATCTTTCAGAAAATCGTTAAACTTCAGCGGATTTCTAGAAATGTTCTGGTCTCTCTCTCTAACCCTTACTTTCTACCTATTGGAACATATGCAGGTTATAGAGGTTTTAGGAATTCATAAAGCAAAAATTCAAAATTAAATCTCCCTGCTCATAACACGTTTTTTTTAACATCTGAGTAAGGGGCGCCTAATAAAGGTTTCGCCAAGGGCGCTGGGAGTCCACGCTACGGCTCTGATTGTCTGATTTTAATTTTGTTTTTAAGTTGAATCAGACAATTAATTTAAAAAGTTCTTTGGACAGGACTTCATTTCAAGCTCAGTTTTTGAATTATATTTTTCAAGTGTATTACTGATGGCTAGATTCAGTTGGTCGCAGATTTCCAAATATTTCGCTAAGTTTCGATCACTCTCTACTTTCTTGTAGATTTTATGTGCTTTTTGTTTTTTCAAATTTTTTATTTCACTGTTGTACCAGATTGGACTTTTTGTATTTCTTTGTCGCCGTTTTTTCTAAAGTGGTATTTATTTATCATCAGACTAAGGCCGGAGTGGCCTGTGCTGCACATAAAAGACTTCTCCATTCAGCTCGGTTCAAGGCTGCACTTCGCCAACCACGCAGTCTGCGGAGGGTCCGCAAGTCGTCCTCCACCTGATCGATCCACCTTGCCCGCTGTGCACCTCGCCTTCTTGTTCCCGTCGGATCGTTGTCGAGAACCATTTTCACCGGATTACTGTCCGACATTCTGGCTACGTGCCCGGCCCACCGCAGTCTTCCGATTTTCGCGGTGTGAACGATGGATGGTTCTCCCAACAGCTGATGCAACTAGTGGTTCATTCGCCTCCTCCACGTACCGTCCGCCATCTGCCATAGATGGTACGCAACACTTTCCTTTCGAAAACTCCCAGTGCGCGTTGGTCCTCCACGAGCATCGTCCAGGTCTCGTGTCCGTAGAGAACTACCGGTCTTATAAGCGTTTTGTAGATAGTCAGTTTGGTACGGCGGCGAACTCTACTCGATCGGAGCGTCTTGCGGAGTCCAAAGTACGTACGATTTCCAGCCACTATGCGTCTCCGAATTTCTCTGCTGGTATCGTTATCGGCGGTCACCAGTGAGCCCAAGTACACGAATTCTTCAACCACCTCGATTTCGTCACCACCGATAGAAACTCGTGGTGGGTGGCTCACATTGACTTCTCTTGAGCCTCTTCCTATCATGTACTTCGTCTTCGACGTGTTGATGACTAGTCCAATCCGTTAAGCTTCGCTTTTCAGTCTGATGTAGGCTTCCTCCATCCTCTCAAAGTTACGTGCCATGATATCAATGTCGTCGGCGAAACCAAATAACTGGACGGACTTCGTGAAAATCGTACCACTCGTGTCAATTCGTATTACTCCCTCCAAAGCGATGTTGAATAGCAGACACGAAAGACCATCACCTTGCCGTAACCCTCTACGCGTTTCGAATTGACTCGAGAATGCCCCTGAAACTCGAACTACGCACATCACCCGATCCATCGTCGCCTTGATCAACCGTATCAGTTTATCCGGAAATCCGTTTTCGTGCATTAGCTGCCATAGCTGGTCCCGATCGATTGTATCATATGCGGCTTTGAAGTCGATAAATAGATGATGTGTGGGCACGTTGTATTCGCGGCATTTCTGCAATACCTGACGTATGGCGAGCACCTGGTCTGTGGTAGAGCGTTCACCCATAAATCCCGCCTGGTACTGCCCCACGAACTCTCTTGCAATTGGTGTTAGTCGACGGCATAAAATTTGGGAGAGTACCTTGTAGGCGGCGTTCAGCAATGTGATTGCGCGGTAGTTGCTACAATCCAGCTTATCGCTTTTTTGTAGATGGGACACACGACACCTTCCATCCACTCCTGCGGCAGAACCTCATCCTCCCAAACCTTGGTAATCACCCAATGCAGCGCTCTAGCCATTGCTTCACCACCGTGTTTAAACAGCTCTCCTGGTAGTTGGTCAACTCCAGGGGCTTTGTTGTTTTCAGCCGGCCGATCTCCTCCTGGATTTCCTGGAGATTCGGAGCCGGAAGTCGCATGTCCTGCGCGCGTGCTCCTAGGTTCATTACCATACCGCCACCGTTGTCTGCCATATCGCCATTCAGGTGCTCTTCGTAGTGCTGCCGCCACCTTTGGATCACCTCACGCTCGTTCGTAAGAAGGTTCCCGTTTATGTCCTTACACATATCGGGCTGTGGCACGTGGCCCTTACGTGAACGGTTCAACTTCTCATAGAACTTTCGTGCGTTATTAGCGCGGCACAGTTCCTCCGTCTCTTCACGGTCTCGATCTTCCTGCTGGCGCATTTTCCTCCGAAAATCAAGTTTTGTCTGTTCCACGCCCGTTTATATCGTGCCTCGTTCGACCTCGTGCGGTTTTGCAGCAATCTCGCCCATGATGTTTTCTTCTTCTCAACTAACTGCTCACATTCGCCGACATCCCAGTAGTTTATCTGATCCGCGCCTAGTGCAGCGGTTGCGGTGCTACCAATGGCGGATCGAATATCTCTCCAGCCATCTTCAAGAGATGCTGCGCCTAGCTGCTCTTCCGTTGGGAGTGCCACTTCCAGCTGCTGCGCGTAGTCTTGGGCTAGTCTACCGTCTTGTAGCCGCCCAATGTTAAGCCGCGGCGGACGACTCCGACGCGTGTTGATCACCGTCGAGAGTTTTGAGCGCAGACATACTGCGACGAGGTAGTGGTCGGATTCAATATTCGCACTGCGGTAAGTGCGTACGTTCGTGATGTCGGAGAAGAATTTACCGTCGATTAGAACGTGGTCGATTTGGTTTTCCGTTACTTGATTAGGTGATTTCCGTGTGGCCTTGTGGATATTCTTGCGGGGGAAGAAAGTGCTTCGGACTACCATTCCGGATACTGCAAAGTTTCTGCATTGTTGGCCGATGTCGTTCAATATGGTATGCAGACTATCCGGTCCGATGACCGGTCTATACATTTCCTCCCTTCCTACCTGAGCGTTCATGTCACCGATGACGATTTTGACGTCCCGCAGTGGGCATTAATCGTATGTCTGCTCCAGCTGCGCATAGAACGCTTCTTTCTCGTCGTCGGATCTCCCTTCGTGTCCCAATCACGCGTTGGCGCATCTTTCCCAGCACTATGAAGCCGGTTCCCAGCTCGTTGGTAGTGCCACAGCTTTGGTAGAAGGTAGCCGCTCGATGCCCGCTTTTCCACACTTTCTGTCCTGTCCAGCAGATTTCCTGCAGCGCTACGACATCGGAGTTGCGGGGATGTAATTCATCGTAGATTACCCTATCGCAACCTGCGAAGCCTAGCGACTTGCAGTTCCATGTTCCAAGCTTCCAATCGTGATCCTTTATTCGTCGCCTAGGTCGTTGCCGATTGTATCGAGTCGTATTATCTTCTATGTCGTTCGTAATAGTTGTTTTTAAAGGCGGCTTATTGGGCCTGCGCAAACCTCCTGTCTCGTCGGAGGGCCGTCGTGTCAGGGCTATTTAGCGTCCCACCTAACACCAGGACTTGGGCTTGTACGCTTTGAGCGGCACACGGTCGCTTTGGCGGAGCCTACTTGCGGATACATGCAGCTTTTTATAGAGGTTTAACAGGGCCCACTGTCAAACCCCACCACATCCTAGGCAGGCGCCACAACTCGCAGATGGCCTGGGGAGGGATCGTCAAGCCCTTGGATATAGTCCCTGCTGCCCCCATGCGCCAACTTATGCAACAAGCGATTGAGCTGAAATTTTGAGAAGTTGATTTTTTTACCCAAAAGACACAATCCTGGGGGGTGCCCCGTGGAATTCCACAACTTTTTGTTTCCTGGGCCAGTCTAGTCAACAGTACGTAAAAATTTAATATTGTTTCGTGTTATGGCTCTGCGATAGGAAGAAAAATTAGTTCAAAAAGTAACACTAACGATAAATGCTTGAAACTAAGATACGATTTTTGAACGATTCTTATTCGCTGGTGAGTTTTTATTAATTGATAATTCAAACTTACATCGCGTGTGAGTGTTCATCAGCCTTGATTTATATGAAACATAATCTTTCCAATATATGCCCTGTTATAAAACAAATGTTTAAAAATGCAAGTCAAAACGAGGAGTTTGTATTCTATTTAGTTTTAATGTCATATAAAACTATCTGGAAGGGTTTATTTTCGGCTTGCAGTCTTTATGATGAGCTGAATGATTTTTATGTTATCATCGCCGACGTTTCGGTGTTTGGTTCACACCTTCTTCAGGGCTTGACTAAAGAAGGTGTGAACCAAACACCGAAACGTCGGCGATGATAACATAAAAATCATTCAGCTCATCATAAAGACTGCAAGCCGAAAATAATCCCTTCCAGGTCATTGAAATTCAGTCGTTTACAAACATGGTATAAAACTATCGTTAGCTAAAAAGAGGAAAAATAATATAAACTCATCCTAAGTAACACCGACGGTTCTATCACAGGTTCTATCATGGTTTTATAGCATACTTGAATAGTAAATCGTTGTCTCCAATTATAAATCATAATTATTACTTGGGATGCAGGAAAAATATTGAAAATTAAACGACAAGTAAAATATGAAGTAAAATTACTGGAAGTTATTATTTTACAGGTAACCAAAGAATATGTTAACTACAACTTATTGCAATACGTTTTCATAAGAAATCACTGAAATTCATAACAATGCTTTTCATCGAATTAATTGGTTTGCATCGCTTAATTGACTTATAATTTTGTATATTTATGTGTAATTCTCATATTGTCTGGTACAGATTTTGGTACAGATTTTTGAAGATTTTGGTACAGATGAAAAAGATTTTTGAGGCCATGGTACAGATAAAATGTGGCAACACTGATTGTGCTCATTTCTCTCTTGCTTTTGCGTTCATTTATGGTTTTGATATTCTGTAGTACGGCTACGTATGTACAGTCGATCCATAATCAGTAAGCTAAGTATACCATAATCAGGATCTTACTGGTATTGATCCTGATGTGCCGGTTTTCACTCCTGCTGGGCTTGTGTGCTTTGAGCGGCGCACGGTCGCTTCGATAGGGCCTGCTTGCGGACACATGCAGCTTTTTATATTTTTATAGAGTTTCAACAGAGCCCACTGTCAATCCCAACCACATCCTAGACAGGTCCCCTAATCCACAGTGGCCATGGGGAGGGGTCGTTAAGCCCTTGGACAAAGTCCCTGTTGCCCCTCAAAATAACATAAAAAAATCGATACAAAATAACGCTTAATCGGAGTGAAAATATCGATTCCCGATAGATCGTGTCGGTATCGCCCATTTCTAATTTTGATTTCATTCACACAAGGGAGGATTCGAGTGAAAAGGACCTCGAAATCTCTCGAAATCATAAAGGCTCGTTTACTTGTATAATTATTATTTCATGAACGGAAAACATAATGATTTTAACGATTTGATGAATGGTTCATTTTTATTCGGGTTTTCGTTTACTATTGAATTTTGCTATCGATCAGAGTTTTTCTTTTAAAGGGTTTGGCGTAAATGATGTACCCACCTTCAGATGTCAAATACGGAAATGCCATTTTGGTTTTTGGGTTGTATGGAGTTTCCCAATGCAATTTTAATTTTTTATGGGTAATTTGGACATTTTGTGAAAATCTTTAATTATGTGACGGAAATATCGCATTCAATTATTCTCTTTGCCTTGTTGCCATCACTAGAATCGCACAAATTCTCTATTGAAAATTTCTGTTTCCAATGGGGAGCTTATAACTGTAGTCCTTTTGTGTCCCCTATTTTTTCGACAATATGTTGCATCAATCCAGCTTTATTCAGCCTCATTCGACACAGTTGCATGCTAAGGCCGACATATAACTTATCCTGTCGTAAAACTTGATAGTTTCCATCAGCCAAGTCCTCTCTCGCACCGAAATCGAATTTATATGAATGTATTTCGTAAGCAGGATTTACCAATACCCTCCTTCCATCCTTTGGGTTTTATTTTATTGGTCCATTCGTAGCACTTGGTTGCAAATTCACTACCGTACGAACGAATCCAGCTGACTGTAATAAATTTGCTTCTTTGTTTTACTATTTCTTGCACTCCACTCTGCCAGAAATCAAACGGCCAACAACTACCACCACCACGACCACAACGACGACAACAACCACGACCACGACGCCGGAGCCACCCACGACGATGCCACCGGAGCGGAGGACCACTCTTATGGGACACAGTGAGTATTTTTTGTTGCCTGTTGAGGAACTGATGTATGCGTTTCGTGTGATATGTGATAAAGTGTATCAAAATATTGCCCGCACAGCATTTTTTTTCGGGAGAAAATTCTTCAAATTATTGGTGGCGGTTTAAATGACAGTCGATTCTACAAACTCTGATTAACTACACAACGATTTTCGCTACCTTATTGAGCTACAAGATATCTTATGTTATGTCGCGAATAATAGGATCTTATGTTACTTTTGAATCAACTATCTAAATCAGTGTTTCTCAACCGCTGGTCCGCGACCCCCTGCGAGGCCGCGAGACCGTGCCAAGGGAGCCGTGAAAGCTTAATTAAAAATTTCTCCCACACACAGATAAAACTATGTTGTGACACACTGATATATAGTTTGCCAAAATTATGTAAGGCGACATCATGTCATTTTAATTCTTCATCCGCAGCCTGCTTGTTTGCTGCTGCGTCTGCGTGAGTCTCGAGCCGTCCGTTCACACTTTCTTGTGCGCAGCGCAAACAGAACAGAATCGAGTTTACTTAGGCTTGAAAGCCCTTGAAAGAGTGCTAGCCACAGGTTCCTACTGAAAATTAAAATGAAAATTGCCCGACACCGGGAATCGAACCCAGTCACCCTCAGCATGGTCTTGCTTTATAGTCGCACATCTTACCGCAAGGCTTAGGAGGGCCCGGTTTCAATATTGAAGAACAAACTCCATTGAAATCATTATCAACTTCATAATCGGTATTTAAAACTTCAGTTCTAGACCAACATTTGAAAAATTATTCCTTTTGATTCTTCGTCTACACATAATGCTTTATATGTGGACAAAGAATCAGAAGGAATGAATTTTGGCTGTTACGCCCTTTTCAAATGTTGGTCTAGAGTTCGCCATTTTCGTTTGCAATCAGAGTTTCATAAAAAACACTGTGCGGACAATATCCCAAACACACTGTGAATAACTGATGTCATTCAATTTTCCGCCGATTCGATCGATTTTTTGCTCGTTCTTCATTCCACAGGAACACCGGACGTGGTGCAGCATCCCCCGACCGACTTCATCATCGAGTACATCACCAACCCGCCGGTGTACGTTGAGTATGGACCCAATGGGGAGCCGTACTTCAACCACTACCCGCAGCTGACGGCGTACTCCAAGTCTTCCCGGCGAACCACGGGGTCACGGTGGGACAGGCGGCGCTGGTGGCGGGGCCGCCGGCGACGATTCGTCCTCCTGCAGCTCGCTGCTGGTGTCCTCCGGCGAGGAACGCCTCATGACCATTCTGGTTATGACGGCTCTGTCGTGTTTGTCGTTTTTTCGTTTCTTTCAAATCTATCTTCCCTGGATAACGTTTTTTCTGCTGCTCCTGCTGATCGGCCGGAAGCCCAAGGAGAAAAGTTTCCACCTGATCGAACGGCATGGGGCGGTGTGAGCGCTGGGGTAATTGAGGGTGAATGTTAAGTTGTTTTCTTCTGTTCTATTTTTGGGTTCCCATTTCTAAGTTAGTGAGTTCGTAGGATCATATTTTATTAAGATTGAGAGAAGATAAATGCTAGGCGATAATGAAATGGCAGCAGATTGAAAATGATGATATGTCTTCTGGGGAGACAGAAGACAACGTTAAATAAATAAATGAAATATTTCTAGTAAAACTGTATATAAGCGGAATCAGAATCAAGGTGTCGTATGAGTCTGAATCCCTATTGTGAGAGTAAAAAAATGTGAATTAAATAATAGGAAACAGTTACAAGAACAAATGAGACAAGTACGTTTAATAAATGATGTATATTATAACAAATGAACTGGTGTGAGTTGATCACTGTTTCTAAATATCCGAAAACAATGATGGCAAATATCTAGGACCAATGTCTAGGGTAACGATGGTATTTTGGACATCTGAATATATTTTGGACTTTTGGCTATGTCATACAGTGACCTGCATATTAAAAAGCCCACTTGCCGTTTTTCATACTAAATGGTCAACTTTGGAGATCTAGATCTCGATTGCGTGTGAACCAATTTTGCTGAAAATTTGACCAGAGCTCAGATTTAACTTGAATTTTACCACACCTAAGTTCGACCATATTGATTCATAGGGTAAAAAATTATCGCGGTAATACCAAAATGATTTTGACGTAGGACTACGTCTGTGTTTTCTATATTGGGGTACACTTTACGATTACGAAAATCGGGGACCGTCATGAAAATATGATAGACTTTAAACTTTAATATCTAAGCCGTTTCTCGATGGATTTTCAATTTTTTAGAACCTATCGATCAAGGATGAGTCAACGCTTCTTTGTATTTATTTGAAAATACTGATTTTTAACTATTTATTATCGATAATTGATAAAAAGTTTAGAAATAGGTAAACTAACCAATCGCGTACATGCATCACTAGCACAGACATCAAAAATCAATTACTTGCGGGTTTGGATCTAATCCTCAGTTTGAACAAGATTTTACGCATAGCAGACGCATCAAAGCGATCGTAGCGGAGCGGACACAGCATCACGGAGGCGCTAATAACAAAAAAATCCATCGCATTGGTGGTGGTGCTCGATGTGTTGCTGCAGATCATTCAACATCAACGAACCAGAATTTCATATGAAGAAAAGGTTGACCATAAAAATAAGACTGTGGCGATCCCGCACCGCAAGTGCCGATGCTGAAAATTTATTTCAAATTGTGGTGTCAGCAGGCATTGCAATCCATCTCATCATTCGATCTTCTGAGCAAAGATACAGATGAAATAATGGGATATCGATCTTAGTTATCTATCTGCTCAGTAAACAAACTGCAATGTTCGCCATGGAGAAACATTTTTTCACTGCTTTTGTTGTAGCAACGCCCTCGCAACGTGTACAAACCCCGAGCTACGCTGGCTATCAGGATCATCATGATATGCTCAAATGATAATATCTTTCCAGAGTGCTCTTTGATTAGAGATAATATCTTTGTACAGGCAAAGATTATACCCTGTGCTTAGATGATATTGCAATGCCTGGGTGTCAGTTAGTTGGAAAGGAACATTGGGAAAAGAAAATTGGTTCTTCTCAGGACCTACATTTTATGAAAAGAAAGAGTTAATTGCGAAAATGGACTGTTTCGGTGGCATCGGGTTTGGCGTGGTAGCTTGGTTGCTGTTAGTGATCCCATCCATGAAAATTCACAACATCATCTCCCTCCGACGCGCTATCAAATTCGCTATTTACGATTGAGTTTTTAACTTTGAAGAAAGTTTATTTGGGATAGTCGGATCAACTTTCTTTTGTATAAAATCAATGAAGACGCCACCTTTGTGAAAACTATCTACCTACAGCAACCACCCATTAGTGAACGTCGCTTGGACAGACAGATGCCAAGAGATAATGTTTTGTAATATGAAGAAACTTCGTCTTGAGTCAAATTTCTGTTGTCATTCCTCGCAACAATACGCATCTTAGATAAACAACATCTCATAACCAAATTCAGAATCTTTCCGTCCGTTGTCTGTGGAAACCCGATCGAAATCGCTCGCGCGAGCCGAAAAGCAGCTTTCTTATAACTAATGAAGTAATTCCATTAGCCCCGCCCCTTCATTAATCGTTATGAGTGCACATTATATTTACACCCATATCAGCTCACAAAGGGGCGGGGCTTACGGGTTTAATTTATTAAATACAAGAAAGCTGCTGTTCGGCGCGCGCGAGCCATTTTGATCGGGATTCCACAGAAGGCGGTTCGACATTCGATGCAGCGAAGCGGACACAGCAGCACGAAGTGGGTGGCAGTGTGGCAATGCTGCAAATTTACACAAGCGATTGGATGCAGTTAGTTATTGGAATGGGAATTGGGAAAAGAAAATTGGTTCTTCTCAGGACCAACATTTTACGAAAAGAAAGAGTTAATTGCGAAAATGGACTGTTTCGGTGGCATCGGGTTTGGCGTGGTAGCTTGGTTGCTGTTAGTGATCCCATCCATTAAAATTCACTACATCATTTCCCTCCGACACGCTATCGCTATTTACGATTGATCTCATAACCAAATTCAGAATCTTGCGAGAAAATTTCATAGGATTCTTAGAATTTGTCATTCTCCGAACGGTCCGTTGTCTGTGGAATCCCGATCGAAATGGCTCGCGCGCGTCGAAAAGCAGCTTTCTTATATCCAATGAAGTAATTCCATTAGCCCCGCCCCTTCATTAATCGTTATGAGTGCACATTACATTTACACCGAATCAGCTCACAAAGGGGCGGGGCTTACGGGCTTAATTTATTAAATACAAGAAAGCTGCTGTTCGGCGCGCGCGAGCCATTTTGATCGGGATTCCACAGAGAGCGGTTCGACATTCGATGCAGCGGAGCGGACACAGCAGCACGAAGTGGGTGGCAGTGTGGCAATGCAGAACATTTATTTCAAATTTTGGAGGCTCAGCGAAAAATCATCAAGTGGCGGTCGGACAGTTGCAACGCAAGGAGTCGAAAAGCGATTGGTTGCAGTTAGTTATTGGAAAGCCGCATTGGGAAAAGAAAATTGGTTCTTCTCAGCACCAACATTTTATAGAAAGAAAGAGTTAATTGCAAAAATGGATTGTTTCGGCGGCATCGGGTTTAGCGTGATAGCTTGGTTGCTGTTAATGATTCCATTCGTTCAAATTAATTGCATCATCACCCTCCGCCGCGCTATCAAATTTGCTAGTTACGATTGAGTTTTGCACTTTAAAGAAAGTTCATATCGGATTGTCGGATCAACCTTCTTTGGTATCAAGACCTTTTTGGAGGAGACCAGCCCCGTGGCAAGAGATGCTACTCAGCGTAGCGAACATCTTCATGAATATGTCCAGCATACATTTTGAAAAGTGCTTCTCCCGAATTGTTCCTTTATAAGCAACTGAATTTTATCCAAAATATTGTTGGTTACACTTTTTCAATTAGTTCAAAAATAATACCAGCTATTATGGGCATGAAAATATAATCCTAAAACATCTTTCAGCACACCATTTATTTCATTTCAATTTCACTAATGAATGTTGTTCGATTTGCATCCCCGGACCATTTCAACTGTGATGCTAAACACAGTATAAACATTAATAATATCTTTTGTTTGATTCGGAGCGGGAGAAAAAATTACGAAAAATGATTTCGTGTAGCGCTTGATTTCACCTGTAGATTCCCTGCAATTCGTAAGTTTATTATATTTTATCATCAAATAACATAATTCCTATGGTCAAAGATGTAAATCTTGCAAATTATTTTGAAAACAATTTTTAGATTTAACCAAAACAAATAGTAAACAAAACACATGATGTTTATTTTCGTACAATAACAACGGACGGTAATGAGCTACCGTCCGTGGACATGGTGGCTATTGTCAAACCCCTTGTGATAGTATAGGACGCCAGGGGGGTGGAGGAGACCATCCTCAAAAATTGCCGAAATAAAGAAGAAATAAGCAGAATCAGAAGTGGCGTAAAACCAAACGCAAATATATTTATTTGCAACTTTTGGTTTTCGCCCGCGATGTAAGCGTACGTGGCAAAGTAAGGATTGTGATGTCCTCGACTGAGAGCCAGTCGAGTGGCTTCAGCGGCCGATGAGTCATGTTAATTCCATGGTTAGAGACTCAAAGTCCATCCATCTGGGAACAACTATTCGACTTCTTGATTCAGTTGGCCTCCGAGCAGTTTGCTCAATGTAAATAAAACGTCACAAATTATTATGGCAAATACCAGAAATTTCATATAGCTACGTAGTCCTACGTCACCTTTGCGTACAACCCGATTGGGCTGCACCTTTGAGTTTTTTTGGAAAAAAAATGAATTTATAATATCTTGAAAACTACAACTTTTGGTGTACAAGTATATTCCGCAAACATTTTTGTATTGCTAAAATACGCGTTTTTGCCGAATAAGTCATTAGTGTACAACCTATAGAATTCAAGATATTTCAAAAATAAATTTTTGCCAAAAAATTCATTTTGGTATTACCGCAATAATTTTTTACCCTATGAATCAATATGGCCGAAACTCAGGTGTGGTAAAATTCAAGTTATATCTGAGCTCTGGTCAAATTTTCAGCAAAATTGGATCACACGAAATCGAGATCTAGATCTGCAAAGTTGACCATTTTGTATGAAAAACAGCTAGTGCGCTTTTTATTATGCCGGTCACTGTACCTCAATATAACGTAACCTCGATATAACGTAACTTTTTTTTGCCATTATTTTTGGCAGTTTTCATTATAAACGGAATTTATTGACTATAAAATTATTATTTTTTTTTAGTTTTTACCACTTTATGACCGTCCACAACAGACGTTAAGGGAGGGAAAAATCTAAGATTTTAAAACCGGTCATATCTACTTCCTGTAATCGCATATTTGTCCCATCTTTGCTAGGTTTTCTATTCATATGGGACAAATATGCGTTTACAGTGCAGGGCAACATGCTAAGCTGCAGAACTGAAATATAGAAAATAGAGAAACATACTTTTGTATATATAAAGTACAAATGACCCATACATAATAGGCGACAGTAAGCCATGACGACCCTACGGCCCCTGTCGCTTATGCAATCACAATGCATGATCTGCAGAGACCGTTCGATCGTTAGTGCATAATCATCGTTCAACACGACAATGCTTCTAGAAAGATACGATCCCAAACGTTAAAGTCTCCCACTATGACCACTACTTTTTATCCGGTTAAATGTGTCACTATGGTATCTAAAATCCCTTAAAAGGTTTAACCTTTGCATCCCCAACCTCTTTTGTGCATCAAAATTTTGGTGATGTTTTTGCTCTAATTCATTAAATTTTGACCGATTTGATTGAAATTTTCGTACATCAACCAGATATAGATTCAGAGGATCGATCGATTGGACATGTCGATCCACCGGTTCCGGATTTATACGGCATTCCAGTGGGGTCTGTCGGGTGGCCATTTAGGACATTTTTGACTTTTATGTTTGTTATTCGTACGAATATCGTCTTTTTATACCCGTATCGCGAAGAAAGCTTATTTGCGATGCTTTTGAACAAATGTGGATGCATGATGGCCACACTGGAACCGGTTCCGGAGCTCTAACTGGGGACATATATCAGAATACTTCGAAATGTATCATGAGGCATCGGTATTTTTTGGCGGAAGATATTTTGAAACTAATTTTAGATTCCTACTATCAATTTTGATCCTTTCAATCCAGTTGATCCAAACATCCCAGAACACCTGGAACTAATTCCGGGTACTCTGTGGAAGACTTGAATCCGGTTTTTGAGAAAAAAAAACATAGCATCAGACATATCAAACATCATGATTCACTCATGAAAAAAATGTAGGATAACATTTTTTGATCTTGATTCTACTTCTGGCCACTTCCGGGAAAAATCCGGAAGTGGAAGGAAGTGGGTTTGAAGTTTGTTTCATAAGTTGAAGTTCGTTACCAAAGCTGTTGTCCGCACATTTCGACTTCTCAGAATCAGATCAAGAAAAAAACAATCATAGGTTTGCCTCTAATATAATTTTGAACCTTATTGGTCATGTTTCAGGCGCCCGGAACCGGTTCCGGGATAGACCTGTGCGCAAATTGCAATTTAATTAAAGGCGGCGTGATGAATAATTTTAAGTAAGCGGTGGCGGCGTGCCGACGTCCCACCATTGATGATCGGAGGAAGTGGTGCGTAATTTACTGCATCATTTCGTTTGGAAGTTCTTTCAAGAATTCCACTCGATGTTCTTTCGAAAATTCTTTCAGAAATTCCTCCGAAAGATCTTTCAGGAATTTCTCCGGAAGTTCCTTCATAAATTCCTCCTAAAGCTCTTTCAGGAATTCCTCCGGAAGATCCTCCTGCAATTCTTCCAGAAGTTCCTTCAGCAATTCCTCTGCAAGTTCCTTCAGCAATTCTTCGGAAAGTTCATTCTGCAAATCCTCCAGAAGCTCCTTAAGCAATTTTTACGGAAATTCCTACAGCAGTTACTCCGGTAGTTCCTCCGAAAGTTACTTCAAGGATTTCTGAAGAAACTTCAGGAGCAATTTCTTGAAGGGAATTCCGGAGGAATTCCTGAGAAGAAACTTCCTGAGAAATTTGGAAGTAATCCTCCGGAAAAGTTCTGAAAGAACTTCCGAAGAACTTTAGGAGGAATTGCTTCATAGATTTTCCGGAGGAATTCCTGGAGGATCTTCGGGAGGAAATCCTTGAGAAACTTTGGAGGAATTCTGAAGGAACTTTAGGAGGAATTCAGGAACTACTGGATAATTTAGAAGGATCTTCCGAAGGAAACTGAATTAAATTCGAAAGAATTCTTAAGGAAGCTCGAAAGAATTCCTGAAGAAACTTCCTTAGAATTCTGAAGAAACTTCCAAGGAATTCCTGAAAAACTTCGAGGAATTTAAGGAACTCCTGAAGGAACTCTGGAGGAATAACTGAAGGAACCTGAAGGAATTCTTGAAGAACTTCCGTAGAAATTCCTAAAATAACTTCCGAGGAATTTCTGAAGTAACTTGAAGAATTGCAGAAGGAACATCCGGAAGAATTCCTGAAGGATCTTCCGAAGAAATTTCTGAAGGAATTTCCGGAGGAACTTTCGAAGGAACTTTTGAAGAACTTCTCCGGAAGTTCCTTCAGAATATCCGAAGTTCTTTCAGGAATTCTTCAGGAGTTCTCCAGGAATTCCTTCGGAAGGTCCTCCAGGAATTGCTTCGGTTCTTCCAGGAAGTTCTTCGAGAGTTCCCCAGGAATTCCTTTGGAAGTTCATCCGGAATTCCACTGAAGCCTCCATGAATTCCTTCGAATTCTCCAGAATTCCTTCGAAGTTCCTCCAGGAATTCCTCCGAAGTTCTCTACAGAATCTCCGGAAGTTCCTCCAGGAATTCCTCCGAAGTTCCCAGGAATTCCTCCGGAAGTTCCTCCAGGAATTCTCCGAAGTTCTCCAGAATTCCTCCGGAAGTTCCTCCAGGAATTCCTCCGAAGTTCCTCCAGGAATTCCTCCGGAAGCCTCCAGGAATTCATCCGAAGTTCCTTCCAGGAATTCCTCCGGAAGTTCTCCAGGAATTCCTCCGAAGTTCCTCTCAGGAATTCCTCCGAAGTTCCTCCAGGAATTCTCCGAAGTTCCTCCAGGAATTCCTCCGAAGTTCCTCAGAATTCCTCGAAGTTCCTCCAGGAATTCTCCGAAGTTCTCCAAGAATTCCTCCGGAAAATACCCAGTAATTCCTCTGGAAGCACCTTCAAGAATTCCTTCGGAAGATTGTCAGAATTCGTCCAGAAGTTCCTTCAACTTCACTCAGGAATCCTCCGGAAAATCCTTCAGCAATTGCTCCAACTTCGAGAACTCCTCCGGAAGTTCCTTCAGTTTTCAGGTGTACCTCCGTCAGCTCCATCTAAATACCACCGGAAGTTCCTCCAGGAATTCATCCGAAAATTCACCAGCAGTTTCTTTAGCTACTCATCCGATAGTTCCTTCAGCAATTCTTCGAAAGTTCCTTAGCAATTTCTCCGGAACTTCCTTCAGGAATTTCTCCTGGCGTTACTTCAGAACTTTCTCTGAAAGTCTTCAGAAAATCATCCGAAAGTTCATTCTGCAAATCCTCCGGAAGCTCCTGCAATTTTTACGGAAATTCTACAAGTTACTTCGTAAATCCTCCGAAGTAACTTCATGGATTCCTGAAGAAACTTAGGAGCACTTGAAGGAATTGAGGAATTCTGAAGAAACTACCGAAGAACTCCTGAAGAAACTTACTGACAAATTCTGAAATAACCTCCGGATAAGTTCTTAAGTTCCTTCGGAAGTTCCTCCAGGAATTCCTTCGAAGTTCCTCCATGAATTCCTTCAAGTTCCCCAGGATTTTTTGAAGTTCCTCCAGGAAATCCTTCGAAGTTTCTCCAGGAATTCCTTCGGAAGTTCCTCCAGGGTCTTCAAGTCCTCCAGGAATTCCTTCGAATTCCAGGAATTCCTTCGAAGTTCTCCGAATTCCTCGAGTTCCTCCAGAATTCTTCGATTCCAGAATTCCTCCGGAAGTTCCTCCAGGAATTCCTCCGGAAGTTCCTCCAGGAATTCCTCCGGAAGTTCCTTCAGGAAATTCCTTCGAAGTTCCTCACGAATTCTCGGTTCAGACTCTCGGAAGTTCCTCCAGACTTCGGAAGTTCCTCAGAATTCCTTCGAGTTCTGGAATCTTTCGGAATTCTCCAGGAATTCCTTGTCCTCGGAATTCCTTCGTGCCTTCCAGGAATTCCTTCGAAGTTCCTCCAGGAATTCTTCGGCCAGGAATTCTTCCGGAAGTTCCTCCAGGAATTCCCTAAAGTTTCTCCAGGAATTTCTTCGAAGTTCCTCCAGGAATTCTCTCGGAGTTCTCCAGGAATCTTCGGAAGTTCCTCCAGGAATTCCTTCGAGTTCCTCCAGAATTCTTCGGAAGTTCTCCAGGAATTCTTCAAGTTCCTCCAGGAATTCCTTCAGTTCTCCAGAATTTCCAGTTCAGATCGAAGTTTCTCCTGAATTCCTCCGGAAGTTCCTCCAGGAATCCAGAAATTGCTGGAGGAAATTTTGGAGGTTTCTGAAGGAAGTTCCGAAGGAATTCCTGAAGAAACTTCTGACAGTTTCTGAAAACTTCCGGAGGAATTCCTGAAAGCTTGCAGTACACGACACGGTTAAATCAATCAACAGAAACGAATTCAGTTTCATACTGAATTTATATTTGAAAACATTAATTTCTCGAATCAAGCTCTATTTACCAGCTTCCAGAGGAAAATCAGGATTTTCCTGAAGGAACTTGCAAAGGAAATGCCAGGAACCCCTAAAGGAATTGCTGAAGGATCTTCCGGAGGAATACTGAGAGCTTCGAAAGAATTTCTGAAGGAACTTCCGGAGATATGTATTCCAGAAAGAACTTTCGGAGGATTTTCTGAAACAACTTCCTAAAGGAACTTCGGTGGAAATCTTGAAGGAACTTCCGAACGAAATGATGAGTAAATTCCGCACCGCTTCCTCCGATCACCAGTTGTGGAACGTCGGTCGCTGCCTGTATAGGTTTTCTACCCTGGAATTGTCCCGGATTTTTCCCATGCATTTTGCATATGCGATGTTTTCGGATCTGGGCACGGAAAATCAAAATCCCCCATTTAAAATGACGGGGCAAAAATGGCGGTATTCTCGAGGTGTAAGGCAGCCTTTACTCAAAATTATTCATCACGCTGCCGCTAATAAATTGCATCGGCGACAGGTCCTGAAACATGACCAATAAGGTTCGAAATTTATTAGAGGCAAACCTAGATTGTTTTTTAGATTTGAAAGGTTGGTTTTGGTACATAAGATTGGGGCCCGCCAACACAGGAAAAGAGGAGCCAGAGCCCTGTATAACGCGATGAAAAGAGTTTAATTTTGGGGCGCCCAGGAACCTCACCTTGACACCTTGAAGTGAGGGACGACTGTTTACTTCGATGACATTTACTTCAAGGGTGTAGCCGTAAAAAGTGTAGAAACAACCTTTCGTGCATTGTTTACGGTACTCGTCACAGAGTGGCGATACCGTTTCTATCTGTGTTGTTAAACCTGCTACTCTATGTTTTGAGATTTTCACAATTTCACCATGAGCTCATGGAAGAATGGTAGTTGAAGTCGATAAATGTATAAAATCAGGTTTTTAAATTTATAAAATGGTGGTGTTTTAGAAGATAGTACCGTGGATATCATATTTCGGACAAACTTCGGACACTTCAATTTGTAGTGAAATTTTCTGAAGATTTAATCGAAATGTTTCATCAAGCTGTGTGGGAGAACTCATAGCTCTAGCTTATTTAATATAGTTGCATTATAGTAAGCCATGATATTGAGTACTTTGCACTTTATTAGACTCCTGAGCAGTTACGATTCCTCAGCGCAATAAAAATACATGCATGTTCGATTTTTCTGGGTTGTTTTGATAATTTTCCCGTTTTCGGTTGTCAAAGAAAATGCTTTATTTATTCGTGTATTAGGCTTATTAGAGGATGCTGCAAAAATATGCTGTCGTAAAAATGCGAGATAGAGATTTCAAAGTTCAACATACTCTGTCAGTTCAAATACGATTGTTTATTTAACTTCGTGAGAGATCCAGGGTAATTTCTTAGAACTACAAATCCACCTAAGAAATGCTGCAGGTTTTGGTGGATAGCTATTTCCGTCCTATAAGGATGCCTTCACAATTGATTCGTGGTTTGCATTAAATCTGAACTAAACTAGATGGAGGATCAATCCTGGATCAATCGTGGATCGATAATACATGGCAAAGGAACAATTGACGTAAATTAAAATTGAAATATATCTAATCCAAAAATAGCTTTACGTCGCTCCATCGGCACATTTCGAACGTGATAGGAACTGATTAGAAGCTCTGCATCTAATGCGTAGTAACCAGATTCAATGCCAATTGTTAACGCATAAGATATCATTACAAAAGTATCAGGTAATCGAGTTGTTGCTAATAAGTAGTATTAGCTTAGGAAAACCATTCAGGACAGATCAGCAAGGGTCCGACAGAAAATCAGATGTTCACCTCTGACAAGTGTTTGGGAAATGTCAAATTCTTAACAAGACCATTGAACTAACAGATTACTATGAGGAGATATGATGTCAATAAAATTTTCGCAGAGTCTAAACAATCAAGCAAGCAATAATTCAGTACAACAAAACAATTGAAAGTCAGTCGAACTGCTAATTAAAATTATTAGAATTTTTCGCCTCGATGCTAATTGGATGTCTGAAATTTGATTCATGATGTCCGAAATATGAATCGAATCAGCTGCTGTCCGAAGTTAGAATCGAGCAAGTGCTGGACATTTCTATTAATCACAAATATTATACGCAACAATGTGGATATAATTAATCCGTAGTTCAAAGAAGAATAGTATATGTTATTGTGAATGTTCATTTGAACTGAGTGGCCTAAAATGTGGAATGCCTATGATTTTAAACCAGAAAGAGCTTAAGGCTTATGCGTCCGAGGTTTGAGTTTGCACGGTATGTACAACGTTCCACTGGATAGAGATATTTTCAAACAGTGTAACGGCGTACACCTAGTCATATCGTTAGGCAGTGGCAATGAAGTTGCTAATATGACGTCCCTGAACTTAAATAAGGTACCAGTCAAAACGATTAATGCAAGAGATGGCGTTTTTCCAATGGTAGTAAAATCGAAATTTCATCACTATTAGACTATTAATCAGGCAAGCTAAGTGCAGGAGATAATCTTTCATATTTCATTCCTTATAACTACCGTGCAAACTCAAACCTTGGACGCTTAAGTCTTCTGGTTTAAAATCATAGGCATTCACATTTTTGCTCAGTTCAAATGAACATTGCAACATAACATATACTATTCACTCTTGAACTACGGATTAATTATATCCACAGTGATTAATGAAATGTCAGCACTTGCTTGATTCTAACTTCGACAGCAGCTGATTCGATTCATATTTCGAATCATGAATCAAATTTCAATCAATTTCAGAGGCAAAAATTGCAAATAATTTAATTAGACAGTTCGAGACTTTCAATTGTTTTGTTGTACTGAATTATCATGGCTTACTATAATGCAATCATATTAAAATAAGCTAGAGCTTGAGTTCTTCCACCAGCTTGATGAAACATTTCGTTTTACTTCAGAAAATTTCTCATACAAATTGAAGTGTCCAAGTTTTATATGTCCGAAATATGATTATCCACGGTACAAACAAACGTAAACTGATGAAATTCCATCTCCCACACTCTGAACGGTCGTTTTAAATGGAATGATTACTTGTTTCACCAACCCCGTGAAACAAGCACTAGTTCTTGAAGCCACCGTTTGTTGGCGTGGCGCTAGTGCGTTTATGAAGTTAGCTCCATTCATACCGCACATTCATTTCGCGGGGTATTCAATTATCGCAAAATGATTTTCGATCGGAAATTTAGTTTTCAACAACTTGTTATATTGTTCTGTTTTCGTCATTTATTCAGCATAGCGTGCGGTGATGGCTGCCAAATTTTAACTTATGTTCTGGTACGGTGTAGTCTATTTAACGTTTGGTTTGTGTTGCTTGACATCGAAGGACCACCATCATCATGAATTAAGATTATGATGATGGAAACATATCAAACGACACAAGCCAAACTTCAAACTGTTTCTACGCTATTGTTCGATTGTGGCGGCCATTAGACTAGTAAAGTGCTGTACATGACCAAATTAACTGGGAGAAGAAATTTTGGGTGAAATTGAATAAATATTGTAACTCTGTCAATTATCATCCGATTTTGACCATTCAAAGATGCCTGAACTGGAAATTTAATATGGTTTCACAGTGTGTTTACAGGCCGCTAAGGTCTTTTGAGAAAAAAGTTTATCAGAATCCGAATGAAAAAACAATTTATCGAAACACAATCTCATTTATCGAATTCTTGAAAGTGCGTTCGAAGGTTAAAAACTCCCGGTCTTGAAAAGGCTGGGCCACTAGCAAAACCATCAAAACATAAATTCATCAAAAGTAAACGTACTTGCAAGCAGGTTCTTTTTGATAATTTATTATTTAACTGTTCATGATATATGAGACAGAGTCCACAATATAGGTGTATTGTATTGAAAGATAAATATTGAAAGGGCAGATATGTAAACATCGCGTGACATCTCTCATTGAAAATGAGAAATTCTTCTGTACGGGCTGATCCATAGCGTAATCAAGTTAGCCCGTGGAAATCTTCGTCGGAAAATAAAACGAGGATTACCATTACTTGACTTCAAAAGTGTCGGTAGATGATGAATTGTTATCCAAACGAGATCGGAAGCTGTTGCAGCGAAGAGGAGGACAAAGACGAGGTGCACGGCCCAGCCGAGTACAACCAGGAGACATGGTGATAGTAGAGACATATGGAGGCAAGGGGAATTTCGTGTCTTCCGAAGAAGTAGGGAACTGGGGTAGGACGCCACGTTAAGGAAAATGCCATTTTATCAATGAAAACCACCATTTCAGCCAGTTCATCAGCGCAACTGAAGAACAGCATATCTGCGACTGACTACCGATAACAGATATCAAATTGTCCATTTTATTGCACAGAAATTTGATTTTAAAAAGCACCCGAAAAATGATTTTGAAACACGGTGAGATGCGCCAGTGGATGGGTTAAAACGCGCATGTTTTCGTACTGATTTTCATTTTAATTGCCTACATTAAGGCAATTAACCGAATGTTTCAGCTGGTTTCATACGAAATGAGCATGGGCGTAATGCCCCACACCGACCTCAGAAGTTTGAAGGCCCATAAAATCGTTTAAACCATTTTTGACGACGATTTCGTGGAACATAAAGAACACGAGTAAGCAGCATGGCTCATGGCTCAATTATTAATTTATCAATGTATCAGCGACAGAAAGACTAAATTCCACCGAGCTAGAATTGCATCAAACACGCAAAAATCGTTTTTTCGAGTTTTTCGTATAACTAGAGAAAATCATGAAATATATGTATCCAATGGCAATATTTTATCGTATAGACTATTGAAAATAATCAAAATGGGGATATTTAGTTATTCAGGGGTGGCGCGTTTAATCCCTATGGGCGTGCTACCCCACTTCCCTATACGGTCACTGAAGGAATAATGGCAGTTTAACACTAACAACGAAAAAAACATTGATGTGAAAAATGACCACCTAATATACTTTTATTTTTTTACTGTATACTTTTCAGTTTGACGAATCAGTTAATCTATTTGATCTTGACGCATAAACTCTTTGGTTATAAACTTGAGTTCACTATAATGTGATCCAGAGAGAGCTATTCATAAGATAAATTATTCTACTTATGACATTAAAAGTCATCGATAGTTGTTTTTTTGGAAAACTGTTGAATCGCGTCTATTTCTAAGAAAAATCTTTTTCTTTGCATTTGATCTGATCCAACTGTAAGTGGATATCGCATTGTGGATAAAGTTTTGTTTAAACTGGATCATTTGTGTGTTGACAGAATAATAGTTTTTTGAAGCCCAACTCTAGTATCATTCCAAGTTTTATTCTTGTATGAATGGTTTTCAAGATCAAAACCAGATTTTAAACGGAACCTTTTGATGACCACTATAAGAGTATGTTATGATCAAGTAGCCCTATCTAGATAACCAATATAAGCCTTCTATAAGAGTAAATTGAAAACCTTTTAAACCACCCGCAAAAAGGAATTTGGTGCGGCAGCTGTCAAAAATGTGCTTTGAAAAAATAGAAATAGATTTGCTGAAAATAATAATAAAATGAATTGTTGATCATGATAAGAATGACAACAAATATTTTTTTCAGGATTGTTTTTCGATGTACTGCACGCGTTCGATTTCATGGTGAAAGCTAATGAGTTTTCCTCATGAGTTTTCCGCAACAGAATATCACCTCTTTTTGAAATGTGAATATTATCAATATGATTGAGATTTTTGACAATTTTGAATGGCATCAACTAGCTATCTTGTTTAATCGTTGCATAATGTAAAATACACCATGAATATCGTTACAAATAATACAATCAGTGTTTGCTTAGCTAGGCATTTTGCCCCCTTCCCTAATAAGAAGCTAGCTGTCAAAACTACTTTATTATCACACAACTCATTATTCATGAGCAGGATTGACTGCCCACGGTTGCTCCTCCGTTATTGCCAGGCCAGCTGTAATTACACAGAGAATCAATAGATAATGTTTGGGATAACATTATCTGTAAGAACTGTGACCCAAAATTAAGCAATACCATATACTCTCATACCTAACTCCCACACAGACCCCTGGCAAATTATACTACCAGCGACGCCCATGCGTTCGTATGGACGTCCGCACGTCCGGAGCTAGCTCACCTCTATTGATCTCAGGGCCGACAATGCCGCACTAAGGAACACTTACCTCTTTCTATAATTTGTTCTCAACCTGTAAAAGAATTGGTGCATGAAAGAAAGTACGCGAACTCAAATCAAATTAGGATGTTTAGGAACGACTTTTATTCACGGAATTTATCTTAAACCACGCGACTCACGATTTTGATGTTTGAGGCGGCGGACTGGATGGACTGGTGACTTGCCACGATGCGGATTCCAGCACGTGCTTACCGGATGGAAGTTTTCCTGCTGATAGGCCAGCACCTTGGAACGACTTCGGCCTAACAAAATAACATGGCTTCTGTTGGGTGCACACCCACAACTTTCTTGGGTTCAACCACTTATAATACTCAGGGCAAAAGACCATTAATAGTAGGCGGTCACAGAGCACTAGAACCGTATGGTGACGGAGGTTCGTTTCGGCCTTCTGAGAGCAAGTAACGCGTTTCGAACTCTTCTTCACAACCAGATGGTTCACAAACGCGATTGAAGGATACTAAAGGTTAGAGCAACGGCTCACGTAGTTCACGTGTGCGAGATATCACTCCTATACTTTTAGCACTTTTGAAATTATACTTGCGTTGAACATATAAGTTGCCTCACAGGATCAAAGAGATCGCATCCCTTAGTGCAGAAGCTTTTATAGCTCAGCGGGCGCGCCTTCGGTGACTCCACACGATCGGACCATCCACCCAATGTGCACTTCATCTCGTCTGGATTTTAGCGCTATGTTCGTAGAGACGTTGGTAGCAAACATCTCGCAGGGCAGGGTTTGAGCTATTTGAATGGTAGCTATCGTTTCAAAGTTTGTCGGAATTCAGGGCAGATCAAATTTAAACTAATCGTTGCTTTTTTATATAATTGAAACTTTTCTTGGCATGATATTTACATTTAACGACAATGTTCGAATAATTCAGCAAAACTATTCCACAATCGAAAATATAGGTTGAAACCTGTAAGAGGTTATACAACACAGAACCGCATGAAAAACTAATAGTCCGCTGGATGTAACATTAAAAGAGAATATTGAATTGATCTCACCAAATTGATGAAATCCAGCAAGTACGGAAAAGTGGCTGCAACTCTTGGACCACACACATGCGGGAATTGATCACAAACTACGACCGGCCAAGATGCACTACGCGAGAATAGTTAAACCACGGCACAGATGCGTGATCTTCTTTTGTGTGTCCCATCTATTAAAATGCGAATAATTTGTCCATTTTCACTTAATCAAATTAATCAAAAATCAGCCAAAACCAGCTGAAAATGAAATAAAAAACTGAGTAATCCACCAGCGGTGATGATGCCTTTCTCGCTCGTTCTCAGGATAAACATATTTTTCATTTGTTTATGCAGCCTTACTTTGTACCGTTAAATGCAAAAAACGATCCATAAAAATGAAAAACGATCCATAAACATCTGAATGTTCCATAAAACGCTACCTTAAATCCAAAAATAGTCAGCGGTATCCAGAAGTATCATGAAGAATTCATTTCATTCTTGATTATGATCGTGATTATGATCCAATTCGGTAATATGGTCCATAGTTTTGGAATATGATCCATAATGTTGGTCATTTGACAAACTTTCGAGTGTTTCTTGTTTTGAAGTCAGAATCCAGCTTAGGCTTCTGGCACCCATCAACAAGTTAGCCTTTTAAAATTATTGTTTTGAATAGTATGATTCTTCACATAGATAAGAATTAATTTTTGCTGATAGCAGTTCCGTTTTGTCATTAACATTCAACCACTTTTAACTAAGATTTACGAATTTGATCCGACTTAATAAAATTTGAAGGAATTCTACTATGGTTGCTTTTCTTCATGGAGAGCATTTCGGAGTGATTAACGAAGGTTTTATTAAAATTGATTCATATTAATTTGTTTTTGTATATATTATAATGAACTGATTCAAAATATTTTTATCAGATCACTCTGCACAGGTAAAATCATCACTGCAAAAATCTGATAGATAACCTTGACAAGCTGGTGTTACCGAAATCAGCATACTTCAGCCAATAATGTGTAATAATTTATATCATACTGATTGCATACTGATATTATTTCTATCAGGAAATCAAAAATCTGATTGCCTTAGAGTAATTTGTTATGGATTATAGCAAGGATGTTTCTTGATCTTAGTAATATAGGTCTGATAATTTAGTAGTTTGTCAATAACTCATTCCAGAGGATAAATGTCAAAAATATTCGCACCAGAAGTCCACCATAAAACACGTTTAAAATTTAACTTCTGGTATGAGTAATCGACAAACTAAATGATCAACTTAATTACTTATTATCCAAAACATGCTTTGATTGTAGAAAAGTTTGATACATTATTGACTTGCCAAAAAGAAAAAATTTCTTCAAATCCTACCGAATCTCCAGCTTCCCACAAAACTGAGTGCTATTTGAAATCTTCAAACACAGCATCCGGTGCGTTGCACGAATGCACAAGCAGCCGATGATAAGGCAAATTGCGTATATAATTTCTGATCACCACTCATCCAGAAGTAAAGATAGCTGAGGGTACGTTCTAGCTCCTCACCAGAGAAACTGTCATCGCTCGTTCGGTTCTCATTTTTTCAAAACATATTATAAAAATTTTTATTTTCTATAACTCATACAATTTTTAAATCACTTCTCGCGTTTGAATAAAGATTAAAACATCGATTCGTCAAATCGAGAGGAGACACCCACCAACACCAAACCACCCACAGGTAGCCGAAGCATTTAGGTAGCTGATGTATAACATATAATGTTAGACTACATATCACATGTCTTTTAACTGAAATAATTAGATCTTCATGTTGCCAATCTAAAGAAAATTAAATTTCAAACCCGAAAAATCTAATCATTTCTAAAATGTGTTTTCATTTTAACAATCATTTTAAAATTGACGCCCTTCACCCTTGCGGTGATGGGCCAATGGGCGTGTTGCAGATGCTTCCTTCTGCATATCATCCAAAGGCAAGCGACGAAGCGAATGCAGGACGTTATTAGTATTAGTTCATTTTAGTATTATTCAAAACATCCTCGGATATAGAACAAAAATGTTTCCAGGGAAACATTCGAGTGCTTCCCAGTTTGAAGTCAGAATCCAGCTTAGGCTTCTGTCACCCAATCAATAAGCTAGCCTTTTATAGTTTTGAATACACTTTTCATATTGGAAGAATTCTATTTTTTTGATAGCTTGTTTTTGTCATTGACATTCAACCACTTTCAACTAAAATTCACGAATTAGATCCGACCTAAAAATCAAGATACTTACTATGGTTGCTTTTTTTCATATGGAGAGCATTTCACAGTGATGGTAATGAAGGGTGAATTAGAACTAATTAATTTTAATTTGCTTTGTATCCAAAATCAAAAAGATCCAAAATTATTTATCAGTCTACCCATACAGGTAAACTATCCATGTACACAATCTGATAGATTACTCGTGACAGAGCTGGTGTTACCTAAACGTAGAATGGGCCAATAATGTAATACTTTATATCATACTGATTGCATACCTAATATTATACTTAATTAATTTATTAATTATCAAATCCTGACATTTAGTAGTTTGTCAAAATCTATTCCAAAGTTGAATTTCAAACGAGAGTCACCATTTCTAGTGCGAGTTTATACAACTCTGCCTATTGTTGTTTTTTGATTCTAATAACAAAATGATAGCGTGGTTGCAGTAACTCATACCGACTAATAATACTAAAAAAAATTGTTATCATTCAGATAAAGTACAAACTAGTGCTTAAATCGATTATTAATAAATTAAAAAAACAAACTGTAGGAGCTGTCAAAAAATTTCACCAGAAGTCCACCATAAACACGTTTTGAAATTTAACCTCCGGATGAGTCATCGACAAACTAAATGATCGAACTGAGATTACTACTGATCCAAAACATGCTTGGATTGTAGAAAAGTTTGATATATTTTCCGTTGACGCAAGAATGGAACATTTTCTCCGAATCTTTCCGAAACTCAGCTTCTCCCATACAATGAGTGATATTTGAAAACTTAAACATATATATGTTATCACTTGAATGGGGCCAATTAATTGGTCTGTGAAGTCCAAGATTTGGACTTATGTATAGCATGAATTAATTAATATCACAACAACACAGAAGATATGAAGCGAAAAGGTAGGAATATAGTAAAGTTAATATTTGTAGAAAATCAAAACCATTTACTAAAATAAATTGTTTTATTTTCTACATATACTGTGCCAATATAGATTATTTGCTGTAACGCCAGGAAGACTGCATTACAGAGGATTCAAATTAAACGTTGAAATTGATGTTGTTCTGCACATCAAACACTATGAATATTAGGTGACATATCTGAATGAATTGACAAAAGCACTAACGTAGACTCAATCGTATATGTTTTTCAACGCTCGATGATTTAAATATGCCACGGAACCTAAACACAGCATCCGGTGCGTTGCCACACGAATGCAGCAGACGATGATCAGTGCAATTGCGTATAAGCTCTTATACTTCGATCACCGCTCTTCCACGAAGTAAGATAGCTGAGGGGTATCGTTCTAGGCTCTCACTCAGAGAGCTATGTTCGACGCTCGTTCGGTTCTTTTTTCAAACATTATAAACAATTTTTCTTTTCTATATAACCCAATACCAAATTTTTGAAACGACTTCTCTGCGTTAAAGGTTAAAACATCGATTTGTCAAATCTGAGAGCCGAGAGCATACGCAATCCAACACCAGCAAAGATAGCCGAAATCTTCACCTAAATGTTAGGCTACATATTTCACATGTTTTTAATCGAAATAATTAGATTTTCATAGTTGCCAATCTAAAAGTAAATTAAATTTCGAACTCGAAAATCTAGCTCATTTTCGGCTAAAATGTGTTTTAACGTTTAACAATTATTTAAAATTGACGCCTTATATCCCTTACCGGAAATAAAAAAGCATCACCCGGCCCCATTTTGACTTGCTTCCGCAGGGCCAAAGCGGTGGTTGATGTCCTTCTGCGATATTCATCCGACGGAAGCGACTAGGAAGCAGTGCGCCGCTCCCCGAAATGTGCTTGTATAGCGTCCTCACGTACACCAGCTGCGCTCCCATACACCGATTGAACGCCACAAAAATAGCTGCCACGTGAGAGTTCACTGATATAGGGTATGCGAGCGCATGATAAAAAAATAATAGAAAAATGGGCCTGATTACGTTTAGTAAAGAGAAACGTTTTAATTATTGAACAGTTTTCTTCGTTAGAGGTTACCCAAATAAACACTTATAGGGCGATCATGCCTTCAGTGAAGAGGAAGACAATGGGTTCTTAATAATATTGTTCATCATTGCATTTCTTAACGTTTGCTTTATTTGAAGCGACACGTTGTAATTATGCCATTATGAATACCAATTGAAAACAATAATTTCCCAACAAAATGGCTTTCCTACTAAACTGCCGCCCAAGCGTAACTGTTCCATATTTTCTTCCATGCAAAATCAATATTGGACGATTATGTTTAGACGGTCTATTTTAATCCAAGAAATTTAGATTAATTATCAAGGCGAAATGAATCCATCATGTCTAGCAAATTCAAAGTTTGTCTATCAGTTAATGTATAAACTATCAATTTAGAACCACTATTGATTTTATCAAATATATTTTTCATTGATTCAATAACACTCTAAATTGGTACTGTTACCCAGGAGTGAACTCTGTGGCTTTGAAAAGAAATGAACGTATACCAATTTGATGAATACTGTACAACTTATATTTTTCGTAAGTGTCTCCGATGGTTTTGTGGTATAGTAAGCGCTTTCCACAAAGGTCAGCAGTTCGAATCTAGGAAAATTCAGTGCAGAATATTTTGCTGTTTTTATACGCAAAACAAGCCAATATAACTCCAGATTGCGATGAGCTATTGATCTAATTTTCAATAGCAAACAATGGGACTGAATTCGTCGCCTGCAACTTGTTGCGAGCAAATCGGACAATGGGAAGTTCAAAAAGTGTGTCTACAAAATTTGTACACACACACACACACATACACACACACACACACACACACATACATCCACACATACAGACATCACCTCAATCTGTCGAGCTGAGTCGATCGGATATAAGAACTGGCCTCCGGCCTCCTATCAAAATTTTGTTTGAAGAGTATTATAGCCTTTTACGTACATGTGTTACGAGAAAGGCAAAACGTCACAAACACAAACATAACCGATCATCGTGCTACTACGACCAACCTCCTTTCATGAAAATCATTGAATCTTTACGAAAAATCTCTGGAGTTTCAACGATGTTGCTGAGATCTATCAGTAATTATGCGAAATTCCACTGAATCTTCGAATTTTCACAGAAAGTTTTGTGGATTTCTTCAAAGTTGATTCTGTGAAAATTATAGATCAGCGACGGAAAAACTAAAACCGACCTTTACAATATCCATAATTCAAGGGTTGACTTAAGTCGGTGGATTGCTGAAAAAATGGATCGTGTCGCTAAACAAAACAAAAACATAACCGTGTGGTTTACTGCTTGGATAAAATGAAAATTATTCAAAATCTTAAAATGGTGTTCCAGTGGTAAATAATGAAGAAGTACAAAGTTCGATCTGCATCTACCATCTATGCCATAAAATATGCAAAGCAAATATTCTCACAAAATTGGCCAACAAGGCGGAATTGTAAGAGAGCTAGAATAATATTTCGTGAAACAATTTCACGTGTTCAATTTTAATTTTATATAGGAAAGCGTTTCGAATTCTTGTACCCAGGTTGAAGTCTTCTACATCTGGTTTTTGCAAAAACGAGCCACCAAGGTAAGCCAAGAGATCTACAAGTCCAAGCAAAAAGTTCTTCAACCAGATGATTGGAACAGGGATTAGAAAGTCGTGACTATGTGGAGAACACAGATTCGGAGGAAGATTTGTCTCCTTTCGATCTTTCAACGCTGAGAAAGTGGGTTATTTTCAAGAGAACCCAACAAGAACATATGTTGAGAAAGACTCGATTTGCAAATCTTGGAACATGCTTTACAATACCGTGAAATCGAGATGAGGATGATGTACCATTGTTGGTCGGAGAACGTTGAGAAGCATTTGAGAAAATAGCACAGGCGTTCTGTGTTCTTCACAGATGCTTACGAAGATATAGGTATCTTATGGCGGTGAGACACAATGCATTTAATGTCAACATAAGAAGAAGCATCACATTCTGTGAGTTTTGGAGATGATGACAAATATATGACCGTATCGGATGAGAAAGTTGGTCATTTCTGACAGAATCCATGCATGTTTCGCGTTTTGGGGCACACCACCTGATAGAGGGGGGATAACTGTCATTTTTGTTGATTCAGCTTTGCTGCGTGAAAAATAAAATGGCAGTGTGCGTTGTTTGCATGATGGAGTGCCAAAACGCGAGCACTTGAAACTTGGATTCTGTCAGAGTGACCTTAAATGTTTGATCTGGTAATCAGACGCAAGAGAACAATTGACCACTGACTACACAATTCTCGCTGCACCATATGCGCACTAATATCATGGATATTGTAATTCAAAAGAGCACTAAGTAGCTCTTCAGTGTAGAAATGCTGTTGCTATTGGTGTACTGGAATTGTTATCGAGCTCTACTCTTAAGAATAAAGAATGATTATTTAGAATTAGTTAAAATAATTTTTTTTTTCTTGATTGATGACTTGTGAGGAAGTCAGATTTTTTTTGAAAAGATGTTTAATTTTGATAACATAGTTGAGTTTGCCAATTTAGGTGTTTTTATGAGATATTGCGAAAAAGATTCGGCCGGTGGACTTGAACCCACACTATTCCATTTAGTACACGGACGTATTCCAATTATACAACAGCGGCCCTTGCGAGAAGTTGTTCCATGATTCATGAAGACACATGATTCCTATTTATGTAAAGAAAAGCTAAGTCGAAAAACCCGCAAATATAACCAAAAGTCCAAAAATATTCAGATATCCAAAATACATCATTTACTCCTACATGTTCTCAGCCCCTCATTTAGAGTCAGATGATTTTTTCGAAAAACTCAGTTGCTTCATGCAAGAGGATTAGAAGCAGCTCTGCAGCTCGGCCTCTTCAAAGGCTCGGCCTTCAAGAGGCCTCAGCCCTCAAGGGCCTCGAGTCTTCAAGCAGGCCTCCTTCAAGAGGCCTCAAGCTCCTTTCAGAGAGCGCCTGCTAGCCTCCTTCAAGAGCTGGAAGCCCTTTCAAGAGGCCAGCCTCCTCAAGAAGAGCTCTTAGAGGAAGCCTCCTTTCAAGAGGCTGAGCCTCCTTCAAGAGGCTGGGAAGCCTCCTTCAAGAGGCCAGCCTTCAAGAGGCTGAAGGCTAAGCCCTTCAGGCTCGGAGCCCTTCTGAGGCCTGGAAGCCCCTTCACATCCCAGCCTCTGAGGCCTGGAAGCCTCCTTTCAAGAGGCTGAGAGCTCCTTCAAGAGAGCCTGAAGCCTCAGAGGCCTGGAAGCCTCCTTCAAGAGGCCGGAGCCTCCCTTCAAGAGGCCTGAAGCCTCCTTTCAAGAGAGCTCTTTGAAGCCTCCTTTCGAAGGAGGCAGGCTCTGAGCCTCCTTCAGGCCTCGGCCTCCTTCAAGCAGGCCTGCAAGCCCTTCAAGAGGCCTAGCTCCCCAAGAGGCTCACCCCCTCAAGGCCAGCCTCCTTCAAGAGGACCAGAGCTCCTTCAAGAGGGCCTTCAAGCCTCCTTTCAAGAGGCCCGAAGCCCTCTCAAGAGGCCCGGCCTCCTTCAAGAGGCCCGGTGCCTCCCTTCAAGAGCCAAGCCTCCTTCAAGAGGCCCGCCAGCCTCCTTTCAAGAGCCCGGAAGCCTCCTCTTGAGGCCTGAGCCTCCTCAAGAGGCCTCGGGCCTTCAAGGCCCGGAAGCCTCCTCAAGAGCCTCGGAAGCCCTTCTGGAAGCCTCCTTCAAGAGGCCCAAGCCTCTTTCAAGAGGCCTGGCCTCCTTTCAAGAGGCCTCGGAAGCCCTCCTTCAAGAGGCTCAGCCCTTCAAGAGGCTCAGCCTCCTTCAAGAGGCTCAGCTCCTTTCAGAGCCCGGAAGCCTCTCAAGAGGCTCAGCTCCTTTCAAGAGGCCTCGAAGCCTCTTTCAAGAGGCTCGGAAGCCTCCTCAAAAGGCCTAACCCTTCAAGAGGCTCGGAAGCCTCCTTCAAGAGGCCCGAAGTCCCTTCAAGAGGCTCCGAAGCCTCCTTCAAGGCTCAAGCCTCCTTCAAGAGGCAAGCTCCTTCAAGAGGCCTGAAGCCTCCTTTCAAGAGGCTGAAGCCTCTTCAAGAGGTCAAGCCCCTTTCAAGAGGCCCGGAAGCCCCCTTCAAGAGCTCCGAAGCCTCCTTCAAGGCCTCGAAGCCTCCTTTCAAGAGGCCCGGAAGCCCCTTTCAGAGGCCTGGAAGCCTCCCCTTCAAGAGGCTCGAAGCTCCTTTCAAGAGGCTCAGCCTCCTCAAGGCCTCCATTTCAAGAGGCCTCGAACCCTTCAAGAGGCCTGCAGCCTCCTTTCAAGTGGCTCCGGAAGCTCCTTCAAAGCCTGGAAGCCTCTTCGACCCGGTCCTTCAAAGGTCTGGAAGCCCTCGAGCCTCGGGTCCTTTCAAGAGGCCTGAGCCTTCAAGAGGTCGAAACCTCACATTCATTATGATACTCTTCTGGTCCACTCGATCCATTCACTACCGATTACAATCAAAAATAATGTGATCCTCCTCTTGCTCCTCTCTTTAGCAAATAGCTCCAATAGCTGAGAGTCACAACCCACATATAGGGTTGCTGCTCTCGTTCAAGTTCTTAGTTGTGCTTTCGTTTATCTCACTAAAATGATAATGTTGTGTAAATTATTTTGTCTTATCAAAAATGAGCCCATGTATGAATAGACGCATACGAAGAGCTGCAATAACTGCAAAGAGATACCACATATATATCCTACACGCGCTCTCGCACTTATTCGGCATCATAAATCCGCAAATTGAAATTTAATGGCCTATTGAAATTAATATGCGAGTAAAATATGACGTTGGTTATGGATTCGACTCGGATGCCACCGCCTCCTATCTGTATGTGCTTTACGGCGGATTGGTTGTAAGCGGCGGACATTCCCTTTGTCAATAGCCCTATAGAATGCGGGGAGTAAATTGCCACGGACAATGCAATGATCGGTATTTAAAAGTCAATAAATGATTACGATTCTTTGGGAAGAGTTTGAACTTTCAATACTAAAGGAGCGGTTTTCGTTCTATTGCTTTTTGAAATCGAACTCCAAAGTTTTATTTACAGCCAGCTTCTACTGTGCGGTGCATGACATTATAGATAACGGCTTTTATATACAGGTGATTAAACTGATCTCTTCTTTACCGCAGCTAACCAAACCATATACCGGGATTTGAGTGTTCCCCGAAGATTCCATTGGAAAGGAATGTTTATATGATGGAATGGACGTTTAATTCGAGTTGATTGTATGAATCGGTCCGCTGGGATACGTCGTTGACATAAGAACGTTAGGTCATAATAATGAATCCGCACCCCATTAGGTGCACGACCCCTGTCATTTTTAGAATAGCTCAAACAGCTGCCTTGTAGGTACTCTTCCATATTTTTATATTCTAATGGTATACCACCGTACAAGTCGATATATCAAGGAAAATCATTCTTTTTGGCAATTTATTTAAGAAAAAATCCACACACTCATTGATTTTCGAAGCGCGCATTCGCCTGTAACTAGGCTAGGTTATCCTTTTCACCTACTCGCACAATGCATTGAGATCAATGAATCAATGATGCTGATTCTGCAAGTTTCACTACCAAATATACCATCACATATAAATTTCTTTTCTGGAGCCAAAATGAATGTGAGCAATACGTAACCGAATTAAAGTAATACCAT
>NC_085141.1:44852216-44941126 GCF_024139115.2 Armigeres subalbatus | reverse complement strand
AGAAGCATTGCTACTGTTTTTATGTGAGAGGCGGATTCAGGACAATAACAATTGAGGAAAATCATCACTTCATTTTCAACTCAAGCGAGCGATGCCAAGTATGAAAACAGATTTGAACAAAGGCAGTAGACTTCTGTGATCAATTTTATTCCGATTAAAGAAATTTGTAAAAGTAAAAGAACTCTCTTGCTGGATCCCAAACAGTGAGGATTTATGTTGGCAGATGTCACCTTCCACGCTGCTTCTGAGGAAATTGGTATATAATTGCAGGCATAGTTTCAGCTATTTCTGCAACTTCTGGGCTTAGCCATCTATGAAATGTAAGTTGCCAATGTTCTGAGTATTTCCGCATTACATCATTGGATTGCGTCATTATTTTCAATTTGTGTTGTGCACTTGTTCCATTTCGCACTGATGCTAGTGTTTTTTTTTGCGTTAAGGTTGTGCTTGTACTTGATCGACATACTTAAATGCAATATCTTCTGATTTTTAACTTAACACATTAAAGCCTTTATTCGCAAATTAAAGGCATTCACAAGCTTTAGAAGGGTGTAATTGTAACTGTAACTAGAATCTTTTGTTGAGGCGCTTAATTGTAACTAGTTCCTTCACACCTAACCAGCCAATCAAATTTTCTGATTTTCGATCTATCAAACTAATATATCACTAAGGAGGACAATTTTCGTATTTTTGGAAACTGCTGGATGGGAACGACTAATCATCGAAAGGACCAGGGTAATGGGTAACGCGCGCTTGTCATGATGTTTTGTCCAGTTCCCCAGCTCAATCAGAAATTCTACAAATTATGTGAATTCTATAACATGAAAGTAAAAAACGCAATCAATCACGAACTTGATCATCGCCTTGCCAACCAGCCAGCAGTGCAGTGTTCTGAGTCGCCGATCAGCGATCACCAAATTCACGTCTCTGAGCTGGTGGCCGGGCGCGTGGCGCGAATTTCTTCCAGATGGGAATGACGTCCAAAACCCGCGCCCGGCTTCAAGAGAGTGCAATTAACGGATTGGCTTAAAACGAGTCAGCAACAAGCAAGGAAGCAATGAGACGTGCTCTGCGATGGTCAAAGTGCTCGCTTGCAGAATCCATTTCCGCCGATGGATGTGGCACAGACGGCCCAGCAATTGAAAGACTCGTGAGCAGTTTCGAAGAACATCCTGATATCGGCGTGAGCTCAGGACGAGTTACCTCGCTATTATAAACTTTTAGGTGTCGGTTTGTCGAATTTGATGACACACCCACGCAAACCATCGTTTCGAAAGTTTGTTATTTGGTATTGCTTTTCAGACTTTCCCATATCAGTGATGGCGACCAGTCTTAGTGGCATCACTCACCCACCTCGCTTCATTCCGCAAGGGGCAAAAGTTGAAGAGTAGCGAAATTCGCCTAGTCCTGGCGCGGACACAAACGAACCAACAATCCCCCACCTCTCCCATTGCGATAAGTGAATGTACGAAAGGCGGAAATCCAACTTGATTAAAAATTCTCGGAAAGTGAGCGAACGAATTCGAATGAGCCAATGGATGCTGCCGTCGTCGTCGTCGAGAAGTATCCTGAATGAACGATCAAAATGGACGATGGCGTGCGGTGGCATCGAACGAGTTTGGATGTACACCATCACGTTTTTACATTTTCATGCGTAGTACGACGCGATGCCCCTTCATTTGCGTTCGTTTCTTGGGAATTCATCCCAAATGCATCGCGATGGGATGTGGCAGGAGGAGGTCAACGGAACTGGTAGTGGCGTAAGGGTGGGATTGCTTTCTCTGGGCAAGCGTTTTAATTTCGGATTGGATCTAGTGGAAGTTATGGAAAGTTGATTTCAATTCCACATAATTACAGTTGATTGCGATATAAGAATTATATCTAAATGTGTTTATTTGATTCATCTAATTATTATAATAAGTTATGAGAGGATCGTGAAATAATCCATGCGTGAAACGCCTTTTTAGGATTTTCTTTCGAGTATTGTATTATATTTTATCGAGTATCTTCCTGCTCGAAATATCCGAAAGCGCCCTAATCCACTTTTACAAGTTTTATCCGTAATTGACCACAAACTCAGTAGTTTTATTAAAGCAATATGCCTCACTCTCTTTAATTGGTATAGCACCAATTTCTATTATTAGCAATGAAATTTTCGTAATTTTCGGAAATTCTGAGAAAAATTTTCAAAAGGCAAAAGGGTGGTTTGGTTGAGAGTCATTTGACCGAATACCATCTTGCCAAATAATACGTTAAGCGTATCTAGCGAATTCCATTTGTCGGATACGTATGTGGAAATGGTTTGGCGGTACGACCAAATTAGTCATTAGAAAAAGGCGTATCTCTAACAGATCGTATTGTCGAATAGGCCTGTCATCGAAAATTCCATTGAACCGAAACGGTAGCTTAGCAAGAAGGGAATTTGGCTGTTATTCAGCTGATCGGATTATACGGCGAAAAACGTCGACCTGTTCAGCCAAACGTCATTTTCGAACAAATGAGCTGGAGAAAACGTCTTTTCGCCAAATTATCAGTTTGGCTGCATGATTCTACCCTATGTCGCAAACCGTTTTCGACCTAATGTCACCTCGTACGGCCAAGCATTTCGGTCAAACGATTTTTTTCGGCAAATCGGTCAACAATATATGTCTATTTCGGCCAATGCCCTTTAATGTAAAACGACCATCTAGGCCTTTTTGCAAATGACATTCGATTAGACGACATTTTAGTCAATGAGATGTTCGAGCGAACGACATATCGGCCTATATGTCTGGTCAAATGATTTTTATGCCAGTTGAGTTTCGGATTAATGACATAGCTCGGCTAATCAACAAGTAGCCTTCCTCGTCAAAACATTTGATTTCAACGTAAATTCGTGGATTTCAACAGGAAATCTTGGAAATATGTAGGTTTCTTCGATTCTCAAGGAAATTTTATAATTTCACGAAATTTCTGGAATTTATATGCGACAGTCGTCAACGTATTTGTAAAACATAGAGTGTGAGGAGGAGGGCTGCAAAATAGGTTGACAGCGAAGGGAGCGCCCATCAGAGCTCTGGTCCCCACAAGTCCATCTCACGCTTCCACGGGTCGTCCGATGACAAAAGCCAGCCAAGCGTAAATTGGGCCTGGTAGTGCAGCCTGGGCACTGTGTCCTTCTGACATCAGCTAGGAGAGAAGGTCGCCTCGAGCGTCTGTTCACCAGGAGGTGGCTCAAACAGCGTCTGCCTGGTACCCAGCGGCTGATTAACGAAAATTGTATCGCGTCAGCTATACCTAAGGTGGCAGCCCCATCATCGCGATGTAGGTAACGCGACACCGGAAGGTAGCTTACTGCTTCCCTCAAATACCACGAAAAAATGTAGATAGAAAAAGAGAACGTTATTGGCAACAGACCCGGCAACGAATAGTGATCTATGATTGGAATCTCGGTACCTGGAATGTCAGGACCCTAAATGAACCTGACGAGTGAGCCTCTGGATCGTGAACTGCAGAAGGTTGGTAAACGTGGCTGCTATTCAAGTCTCGATGGCTCAGATCCGGCGGAACGAATCTGAGCTGGATCCCACGACCAATACTGCATTCAACATACATCTATCACAGCGGCGGTGAAAAAGAGGATAAAGTTGGTTTCGAGTGAGGGGCAAGCAGATGAAGCGAGTGATGCGGTGGAAACACATTAGCGAACGAATCTGTTGAGCATACGGGGCAAATTCTTCAATTATAGCCTAATCAACGTTTACGCACCGACAAACGATAAATCCAACGACGGGACGATGTTTTAAGTAACTCTCTCGATAAAGCCTATAGAGAGTGTCCAAAGCATGATGGAAAATTGTTATCGGAGACGCGCTCAGGTCGGTAGAGAGGATTTTCCGTCCCATAATCGGTAGGAGAGCCTTCACCCGCTACCATGACAACGGCCTACGGTTGTATCGGTTACGTAGTAGGATGGCCATCAGTAGCACCTACTTTAACGAAAGAACATCCGAAAGCGCACCGGAGACACCCAAGGACAGACGAGAAGAAGCTGCTTAGAAGCGTGATGCTGGTGTCAGATCGAATAGAAATTGGTACAAGAAGAGCAGCCGAAAACGAACCCACCGCAGGAAGAAAAAAGAGTACGAAGAACAAGTGATTAGTGAGGCGCAGGGAAAAATGGAGCAGAACGATAGGGAGGTTTTATGAGTCAGCAATGGCGGTGAGAAAGACAGCGCCATCTCCCGTCATGTGCGAACGACCAACAAGGGAATTTGCGGATAGAAAACTGGAAGTTGCTCAGGTGGAAGCAACAATTGAGACTTTGTTGAATGGAGGAAGTGACGGTGCATCGGTGAACAGAATAAATAGATAGCGACGATGGATCAAGCTGTGGAGGTCACCACACTAGATGAGGTTAAAAAGCTGTCAAAGGAGCTGGAAAAAACAATAAGGCTGCAGGGGAAGGATCAGCTCCGGCTGAACTTCTCAAACATGGCAGTGAGCAGCTTTATGAAGTTCTGCACCATATTATGTCGAAAATATGGGAAGACGAGGAAATTGCCTGCTAGCTGGTTGACGGCCTCATTTGCCCTCTCTCTTTAAGAAAGGGCACAGACTGGAGTGCGCCAATTACCGAGGAATAACCCCTCCTTAATTGGCGTACAAGCGTACCTTATGTCCCGTAATTCTGTTCAACAGATTGAGACCGCTTGAAGGAGTCCTTCGTCGGCGAATACCAAGCGGGCTTTTCGTGGAGGGCCCGATCAACGACCGGATCAAATGTTTACCCTGAGACAAAATCTGCAAGTTGATAAAATCCGGGAGTACAACTTGCAGACACATCATCTGTTTATTGATTCCAAGGCGGCGTACGATTCAGTAAAACGGAATGAATTATGGCAAATTATGCTTGAACATGGTTTTCCGGCGAAACTGATACGGCTGATTCTTATAACGTTGGACGGATCGAAATCAAGTGTAAGGGTTGCGGATAAAATATCGATGTCATTTATTGTTACCTAGATGGATTAAAGCAGGGTGATGCACTCTCGAACCTACTGTTCAATATAGCGCTCGAGGGAGTGATTAGAGAAGCTGGTGTGCAAAGAAGCGGTACCATTATCACAAAATCGCATATGCTTCTGGGATTTGCGGACGATATCGATATCATCGGAATTGATCGCCATGCCATGGAAGAGGCTTTTGCACCTTTTAAGAGGGATACAGCGATGATTGGACTCACGATCAATACCAGCAAAACGAAGTACATGGTCGCTGGCAATCAAGCGTAAGGACTGCGGACAATACTCGGCGGTAAACAGGGAAGAGGCCGCAGGCTTCGTATTGGAAGGCCGCGTACACGATGGCTTTTTGCAGTTGAAGAGGAAGTGAGGAGGCTCAATGTTCAGGGCGACTGGAAGCGATTGGCCCAGGATCGAGTCCAGTGGAGAAGGATACTCCATTCGGCGTAGGTTCATCGAAGAGCTTACCCCTTCAAGTATCAAGTAAGAGTGTGAGTTTGATTCAAGCCCTAGTAAGGAGAATACATTTCGTGAAGCGGAAAACGCTCCACTTGTTCACCTAGGTGCTGTGTGAATGTCCTGTCCGTTGTCTAATATTAAGTGTTAGAAGTATTCAGTCTGTGTGAGCTCTGGTCAAAGATGGTGATCTTCTTTTAAATTCTACAAAAAGATCTTCCTAATTTTAAGGAATTTACTCAGTATTTCAACGGTAGTGTTTTCGATATTTCGAAGGATATTTTTAGAATTTTCATTAAAATTCTTAGTTTTCACAAAAGCTTTTTTAATTTTGAACGAAAAAAAGTAAAGAATTTTCAAGAAAAAATAGCCTTTTCACGAGAAAACCTCTGTCGGCGGCGAAGGCGCACACCTCTAACCACTAGTGTGAGTCCTCCGGGAAATCTGGAGGATCCGAAAAATCAAAACTTCTCCGAGTCGAATCGAGTCAAGTAGTCGAGTCGAGTAAAGTACAAGACACTGAAGACGGCCTTACTGTTGAGGTCGAAATACGTATCTGTCAAGATACAATTAAGTGGTGGAATTCAATGGGATGGTATAAACTCGTCTTATGACAAGTGAAGACATTCCACTAAAAAGCTCAAAATAATTTTCTTATCAAAACTTCTAAGTTTTATTTGTATTATAGTATGCACTTAACCTCTCTTTTCCACGACTTTTTCAAAGATTTCAATAGGAAGGAATCATCTATGGAAAAAATGCTAGAACAAAATTATTTGGCATAAGCTAAAATTAGTGGAAAACGGAAAAAAAGTTTTTGGTTGTAAATCAATAGTTACTTGATTGTTTTCAATGGTTTCACTATTTTTACTCAAAATTGATTATATTTGCAGTCTAATGAAACCAAAAAGTTGTGCTACATACTGCTTTCTGTTGTTGAAATAATTCGATGAATGTTGGAAGGTGCAAAATTTGATGAAGCTCTACAGCTACCATGGGAAAGAAAGGGTTAATGTTGTGGTTTATACATGCAGTGGATTTTCGAAAATTTCGAAACATCCGTGCAATGAAACAAAAAATTATGAATTTCATTGCATAGCACCATTTGGCATTCTAACAAGGGGATTTCATTTGATTTATTCAAACTAAGGCCACTGCAATCCATAAAATTCGTTTACATTCAGCTCAATCAGTATTTGCACGTCGCTAACTTTGTAGTCCACGGAGGGACCTCAAATCGGACCTTGCTATCTGTGAACCTCGATTCTTGTCCCCTGCGGATCCCTATCAGGAACCATTTTCACCGGGTTATTGTCCGACATTCTGAGCATGACATTGTGTATGGATCACTTTGGCCACCGAGTGATTCTTTAGAAAATGAAAATATTCATTTCATAATTAAAAACACAAGTATTTTTTGTTGTTACTATGCGTACACTAGCTCCAGTGTTTGAATCTATACATGGACCACCGTTGGAGAAATAATCATTTTTTCATATAAATATTGAGGCTGTTCATAAATTACGAAACGCTGGAATAAAAGGCAGCCGGTCAGGCATTACGATTCATACAAACCAATTGAACCTTCCATACAAAAAGCGTTACGAGGAGGAGGATGGAGCAAAATCGTCAGCGTTACGTAATTTGTACGAACCCTTTCCGGATATTCCGGAGGACCATTTGGTAGCATTTGTTTTTTTTTTATTTCAAATTTTATTTTGGTGCAACATGATTTTTATAAATAAAATCAAATTTTAACAAAATATTTTATTCCAGTAAATTTTTTTCGACTAACATACTTGGAAGGACATTCAATTTTGCAGGTTTTATCGCCGTAGCTGACTGACCGTTTCTGCTCTTTCAGACTTTATATACGAGAAAATTCTTTTGTAACACCATCTTTTCGGTTCAGTTAGCAGAAAATATTCTGAGCTATTTGTTTCCAAATGTATTGACCTTATGTATTTATTTTTAAGGATATATTGTTCACACTAAGTTGTCGGGCAAATGACAACGACTTAAATAAAAAAATTCTCTAAAATAATCGAAATTTTCTATTAAAAATAAGATAATTGCCTATGAAGAAATCAGGGTATGAGCAACAAATAAATATTAAATTTTCACATTATAATTTTCCACAAAACAAAAATAAATTTGCACTTTTATAAGCAAAAATTGCAATTATGAAAGAATAATTTTCCATAAAAAATCTAAATATTCCACGGAAAAAAAATACAAAATATCCATGAATTAATAGATTTGAATAATCACAAAATTTTACACAAAATATTTTGGCAATTTCCTATTTTAATTGAGGAATATTATTTATGGAAATCTTATTTTGCTGCCAAAAACGACAGCATGTTTTAAAAGAGTTTTTGAAGTCAAATAATCATGCCAGCAGTGTTGAATAGAAATCGAATAAATCTGCATTCCGAGCAGCCTTGCTTTCCTGCAAATTGATTCATCAATTCATGAAACCTTTTCTATCAAAATTTTAAAAAAATCTATATTTTCCGTAGCCTAGAGTACGTTGGTGTGTCAAGTGATAGTCAGCGTGTTTTCTTGAGAATTTTCCAGTTGAATTTTGCCGAACCATAACTTATTTTTAAGAGTAAAAGCATTCTTCACTAAGCTCGTTTGGAATGCGCGAAGAAAAAACACACATTTGCTATTTTTATAGCTATTTTTATACAATAATAATGAAGCATATTTGCTGTCGAGCTTGGCCTACATAATATTGATGTAGTGATCAATTTAATAATTCATGATAATAACACGATTCATGCTTCATTTATCAACAACAAGATTGCACTTGACAGAATACCCTAATGCAGTGAAACAAATTGCTCAATGAAAAGCTTATTTGGTCGTATAACGCCTAACAATGGACCACATGTAGTGTATTCTCTGAAATCCTTCGCGGGCCGCCGGAAAAGGCTATAGAAGGGCCGGATGCGGCCCGCGGGCCGCACTTTGGGGATCCGATTCCCGCCCGGTTAAGGAAAAAACTTTCCGTAAAGCTAAAAATTCTCCATTGGTTCACTGGGTGTTGTGTTAATGTTTTGCCCATTGTCTATTGCTAGATGTTAAGTGTTCAGTCTGTGCGACCTTTGGTCGAAAACGGTGTTTATGTCTTTATAGTAGGAAAAGTAAGATAGCAAAAAACTGATAGATTAGTAGAGTACGAGAGATGAGAGTAAGACAGTTAGAGAGTAAAAGAGTAAGAAAGTAAGAGAGTAAGAAAGTAAGAGCACGGCATTGAGTTATTCAAATTCTTATAAATCTGGATTGACTGAAGCTGTGGACCTCCACATACTATTTACGCCAAAAGCGTGACAAACCTCGTTATTTTTAATAGGAATGGCATAAGCCAACAACTTTTTTTGTTTTAAAACGTTCAAAGGTATGTGTCCGAAAGAAAAAATAAAATCCTCACGGAAATTAATGAACAATTACATATAAACCTCGATGAAAATAAAAAAAAATCCTTATCAACAACCAGTGCACACTCTGTAGATCAGTTGCAGGATTAATTTTGAACAGCAGCGTGTCTATGCCTAAATATAAGGTATACTGCCGCGATTCGCATAAGAGTCCCATGTCGACTTTTGACGATTTTGATTTTATTGTAGTTGCTCTGACATACGATGTGTGTGTGCGTTCGTTGCCGATGCAAGTTGTTTATTTTGTCTAGCAGTTATTTTGAACGCTAATTAGCTTTTCAAACCGTAGTTTTTGTGTTTGAAGTTGTAAAAATTTGTGCTCATTGTGCGTGTATACATATTGTGGAATAGCGAAGAACGATAATTTACCACTGTTTCAACGTCGTCAGAACTTTTGGTTTGCTGCTGTGTTGAAAGCGGGTACGAGTGCAATATGGCAAAAAAAACAATGCGGCGAGTGCAAACAGGAGATAAACGATCTCGAGCCAATTTGTTGTGGCTTTTGTGAGGCTTCTTTCCACATCATCAGCAGTGCTGTGGTTCTAATTCGCGCTCCATCGCATCAGGGCAGGCAATGTTAATTTGTCCTCCTTGCCGAACTGAATCGAACGGCCGTTCCATTCGCGGACAACCCCAGGAGCCAACCCGATGAAATGCCACAGCTTGCTGAAATACCGAAACAGGTGCAGGAGCTGTTCACAGTAGTTGAAAAATTGAGCCAGAAAATTGATAATTTTGCTGGTCAATCAATTAAACCGTACAAATCAATTCCTGTTTCCTCGCCGTCGGCTTGGCCAAGGCTTGGTATTAAACGCCGCCGAGATGACCGTAGGCTGGATGAATGCACTGCTGCTGTGAGCGGAACGAAAAGTATTGATCTTAGCGAATTTCAACTTTCCGTGCCATCTATTATGCAAGCCGCCAAACCGGATAAGTTTTGGCTGTACATGACTACATGACAGGATTGAATCCACTAATTAATGATATAGCGACGTGCGGAAAATAGTCTCACGTTGTTTGAATATTTCGGATGCTGCTGAGGTGATTCGTCTTGGCAGAGATGTGACCACCTTGACTTTCGTGTCCTAGAAAATCGGATTGGATCCTGATCTCAAAGAATTGGCTCGAACCATCATCTTGGCCCACCGGAATCCGGCTAAGAGAGTTTGTTGATTTCTCAAAAAACTAATCTTGGATTTTGAAAAAAAAAACATACAATCTACTGTTGCAGATCCGGGACAACCTTCCTGCCTGAAAATTCACCGCTTTTCAGTTCGGTTTCAACTTCCGTCATGGACACCGCTCCCACTAGGAAAATACTAGAAGACTTTCTACCAAATTGGACGACGTTTATCTGGCTGTGCTTGATGGCGAGTATGATGTTCAGTATGTGTTCACCGAAACCTGACTTGATGGGAGAATCAACTCACTCCAACTTTTCGGTGACAACTTCGTCGTTCATAAAGAGGATCGCAGTATATCTAATAGCTCTCGCGTGCGTGGTGGCTGTGGCGATCCTGCCAGATCGCCCCTCGGACAATTCAATTCAATTGAGACTGTTTGGGCCAAAATACGTCTCTCTAGACGCAGCGTTTTCATCGGTGCCTCGTACATTCCTCCCGACCGACGACATGATTGCAGTGGGGCCGTACACATATTACGTAAGCACTTATGGGGGGAGGGGGGGTCTGTCAATATCTTACGCGCCATATAAATAAAAAATCTTTTGTATGGAAAAAATCTTACATGGGGGGGTCGAAAAACCCAGAAAAATTGCTTACGTAATAAGTGTACGGCCCCAGTGTAATACAACTTTATCTTGGTGCTACAGAATTTGCCTCCGCTTTGGCCTTATCATCGGATGTGGTTCTTCTGCTGGGAGACTTCAATCAACCAGGACTTGTCTGGTCTCTCTCTCGCATATACGTTTCCTGATCCGCTTTTGTCTACAACTACACCTGCTAGTCGCCAACTAGTCGATGGAATTGCATTTCTTGGACTCAGCCAAATAAACAGGATTTCCAACTTTCAATCAAACATGCTCGACTTGGTGTTTATCAATGATTATTCACTGCATGAATGCACTGTCCTTGAGGCTCCGGACGCCGTTGTGCCACTTGACAACTATCATCCTGCGTTGGAAATATCAATTGACAACGGATTTAATCTACGTTTCGATGGACTTGTGAGTGACGACCGACTCAATTTTCGCAAAACCGATTTTCAACAGCTCCGACAATGCTTGTCCCGTATTGACTGGAATGTTTTAGGCCGCCTGGACATCGAATCAGCTGTTGACCGCTTCAACTGTCTGCTACGTGACTGCGTTTCAGCCACTGTACCGAAGCGAAATCCTCCGAGGAAACCACCGTGGACTAATGCTCTATTACGCAACCTGAAAAGAGTGCGCGCTAGAGCTCTTCGCGCTTATACCTATCGACGGTGTGCCTTCACTAAACGGAACTTCAACATTGCCAACAATGATTATCGGCAATATAATAAACTTCGTTACAAACATTATGTTCACGCCAGAGGAGATATATCAGATTCCACACTGATATTCTTCCCTCCCCCTTCATACGGGAGCTTGGCAGAAGGAAGGTCGTGCGATATGTGCCATCACAAATATTGCCCTCCGCTCGCTTTCAAATCGACTTCTATAAAAACATTCTTCATGCCTGCCGTATCCTAACGGAACTATCAATTCTATACTTTCGCCTCTAATGCTATCATGAACATGTACGTCCAAGTTTGGAAGATGATATTAGCATTTCCATATCATTCATTATGTTCATCTCACGCAACATAATCTCCGACGACACCCTAAGAAGTTTTGGTCTTTCGTGAATTCTAAAAGAAAGGAAACTGGACTGCCATCAAGTGTTTTACTCGATAACGACATTGCGCTGAATACTGAGGAGAAATGCAGCCTTTTCACCTAAACACTTCTCAAATGTATTCTCGAGCTATTCGCCTTCTCAGGATGACACTGATAGAGCTGTGAGTGGAGTACCTAGTAATGTAGTGGATGTGGATGTCTCTGATATAGACGTTCAAATGGTTCTGTCAGCGATACGTCAGACCAAATCATCATTTTCTCCTGTACCTAGCGTTCTTCCATCGGCCGTGCTGAAGAAATGCTCTGATATTCTGGCTGTTCCACTTTGTCTACTATTCAACCTATCACTCCAGCAGAGTAAATTTCCTGTGCAGTGGAAATGCTCTACTATGTTCTCAGTTTTCAAGAAAGGCGACAAACGTGATGTGAAAAACTACGAAAGTGTCGAAAGGAGTCGAAAGTGTTCGAGTCGCTGATGAACGATAGAATATTCGCTTCCTGCAAAAATTACATCAGCCCCTATCAGCATGGTCTCTTTCCCGGCCGCTCTGTGGAAACGAATCTTACCAGTTTTACTTCGTTTTGCATGGAGAACATGTGTAAAAAATTCCAAATAGATGCCGTTTACAAGGATCTAAAATCTGCCTTCGACAAAGTTAGTCATGACTTGCTGCTTGCAAAACTAGAAAAATGGGCTGTTCTTTTGCTTTATGCACTTGGCTCAGATCATATCTGGTTGGACGCCAAATGTCGGTCAGTATTGGAAACAACTCGTCAGACTGTTTCTCGAACCTTTCTGGAGTTCCACAAGGTAGCACCCTTGGACCATTGCTATTCTCGCTTTTTTATAAACGATGTAACCTTATACTGCAACGTGGAGGTATGTTGCTGTTGTTTGACGATGACCTTAAAATGTATGTAGTTGTCCGAGACCTCACTGACTGCTATGAGCTACAGAACCTTCTCGAAATCTTCCATGACTGGTGTACTCGGAATATGATGGTTCTGAGCATTCCGAAGTGCTGTGTCATAAGTTTCCGACGAACGACTAATTTCATCCAGTATGACTACTATTGCTGGTTCTCAACTACAACAGGTTGATCATATTAAAGACCTAGGGGTTGTTTTGGATGAAAAGCTTACCTATAGCCGCCACTTCTCAAATAACAACGATAGAGCCAAAAGCCAGCTTGGGTTCATGTTTAAAATCTCCAATGAGTTCTAAGATCCGTTGAGTTTCAAAGCACTGTTCTGCACTCTGGTACGCTGGTACTAGAGTTTTCATCTGCTGTTTGGAATCCCTACCAGGCTGTATGGAGTGACCGGTTCGAAGCTGTCCAAAGAAGATTCGTCAGATATGCTTTGCGCCACCTTCCATGGAATGACCCGTTGAACTTGCCTGCTTACGCTGATCGCTGTCGTCTACTCGGGTTGGATACTCTAGCCAAGCGGAGGAATGTGGCTCAGTGTGTTTTCATTGCCAAGCTTTTATCATCTGAATACGATGCTCCTGAGTTGCTGTCGAGGATCAGTTTATACGCACCTGTCCGGACGCTTCGAGCGCAAGCGCTGCTACATGAGGAGCCACAAGCTACTAACTATGCTGCAAACAGTTCCATTGTCGCCATGATCCATCGCTTCAACGAAGTGTCCGATGCATTTGATTTCAACATCTCTACATCCAGATCTCGCTGCCACTTGCTGAGCCGTCTTTAATGTTTTTATTGTTTGACCACCATTAGATTTAAGAATTTCATGTAGAAAACACAGTCCGATGAATAAAAAACAAACAAATAACAAATAATAATAATTTTGAGAAATAAGCTTAAAATGAAGTCATCTTTAAGAAAAACTAAAAAAATGATAGGCTTTGTACTAGAAATTTGAAAATTAAAACCCACTTGTGTTGTCTCATCTTGCTATTTATTCGCATAACAGTCACATTCCAGATTTTGATACATTCTAGCACAAAACATCAATTATGGTCCATATAATAGTCCCATAGCAATGTATACAGATAAAGAACATCATGCTAAATTTTCAGAAAGATCGCTGGTTTAATCGATTTATTAGATTTTTTTTTAATTCCTCCATGTAAAACAAGTTTGAAAAGTTCAACGACATATTTCTCAAGCTGAAGAAAACTGACATGGGACGCTTATGCGAATAAGGGCAGTATAGGTCTGATGAAAAAATGTCACCGGGAGCGGCGGCGCATATTGTTAAACATCTTGATGAAGGAAAGAATTAATGCACTTTGAATTACTTCATACTGGGATAACTCATTTAGGATCCTGAGACTTTTGTCTAGTTGATAATCGTAGTTAAGAAAAAGAAGCTATTTTCATAAGAGTACATCCAAAACTTTTTTCCGTAAACTAATTAAAAATTGAAATCGTTTATATTTCAAGTCATTCAATAGAACTTTTTGAATTGCTTACAGCGCTGAACATGTTGAATTAAATGTAGCACAGATGTTTCGTAAATAACTTAATCTTCCCTCCTATCAAACAAAACATGATTAAAATAAATTCATTTGCGATTTATTGATCATTCTTCAAAGCATCTGCAACCGGATTGGAGCATCGCCGAGCCGAGCAAAAAGGCTCCCAGCATGTGAAACAGACACATCTTCCGGTTAAAGTAGCTTCTCGTCCTTGCATTTCCTTCTGAAGATGCATCCCAATAATCTAGTCCATGCTTTCAGCTCACCGCACAACAAATGGCTCAATGGAAATTCTCGCTTGCACGCCCAGCTCAATGACTAATAATTCCTCTACTAACTCTTCCTCCTGCTCGTGTCCGCTCGAACACACACACCCTCAAGTACGAAACCACGAGCCATACCACACCAACCAACCGGAAGTTCGAATCTCAGGGCGTCTTTTCTGGCTCGTTCCCAGAATGTGAAACCCGGTTCAGGCTCAGGCCAACCACCAACACCCAGAACCGGCGGCCGAAGCAGGAGATTCACTGATAGCACAATCATTGAATTATATATTTAAATGTAGATTTATTGCCAATTTCAAATTCAAAACAATAATACTCAAAGTCGGTCAAGGACGGAGAGTGGCAGCGAAGGGAAAATAAGAAGCTTCCGGTCGGAGATTCACTCTGCTATCTCCCGTTTGTATATGAACTGTGTGCCGGTATTAGGGAAAAGCGCTATCCGGGCGCACAGAGATGAAGAAGTGAGCTGTTTCCTTTCGGGGATTGGCCGGTTTCATGTGTGCGGGTTTCTTTCTAATGTACCGGGGGAAGGATGGAATTTCGAATGAGATTTTTCCCAACGAGACATTCCGGTGGCTTTGGAATCTTCATTCGATTTCGGCGAGAATTTGGGAAGGGTTTGTAAGTTGAAGCAATTTTCGATCTCGGAGGTACAGAATTTCAGAACCATGCGTCTCCCTCAATTTTCGGAAGTATGTATGAGATTTGGTGTAATATAGTGGAGAATCCCGCAAAAATGCATCCCTCAGCCTTTATCAAAGTATTCTCCAGAGTGAGTTCCAATACCAAGTCCCAGAAATCAAATTATGGTAAAATAATGCAAATGTTGATAAAGTGATTCACGACCGCAGACGAATTTCGCAAAGAGACAATGTTGATTGTGTTTTATGTAGGTATTTTTATGTTTCTGAAAGCCTTGAAGTGTCTTGAACAACCTCCATCAAATTCCCATAGCGTCATCCTCGGAGTGATTAATTAGGTTCCTGCTCCATGTATCACATACACATATTGAATGCAAATGTTATCGCACACCCTCGTACTGGGAGCATCAATGTAGTGGCAGACGTCGAGCCTCGAGGAATATATCAATCCGGATTAGTCGTTATTTGTTTTGGGAGTCGGCATTCTCTTCCTCTTATCCATTTGATTTTGCTACGCCATATTTCTTGAGGTTCTTTTTTCTTTTCGCCACTCGCTTTGCATATGGATTCCGGTGGAGTGATTTGTTTTCCAAGAGCTGTGCGGTCCGGGCTCTAATGTGTTCGCACTGAATAAATGAAGACGAGGGCGTCCGCGCCGACCGTCGCCATCGTTGGGAGTGAAATATGGGAGGACCTTATGGGATGCGAAAGTGTGATTAGCTCTGGGAGACTCCATAATACATATTTTTCTTCCCCGGAATGGGGTGATTCTGTTCTGAAGGGGGCGCCCGGAGTTATAATTTGAAATTATTCATGACCTGCCTTAACCGATTTCTTTTTCTTCTTCTTCTTTCAGGAAGCTCAGACTCCCGGAACGAGCAGGAGCCAAAACCGAGCTTTGCCAGCCCCATAGAAAATGTGACAGTTCCTATCGGTAGAGAAGCTACGTTAAGTTGTGTTGTACAAAATTTAGGTGCCTATAAGGTGAGCAAATTCGCAACGGTGCATGTGTATATGAATAAATTTGACCTCTTTCCAAAAATCTAAATATTCTTCCAAACGTGCAGGTTGGATGGATGCGTGCTTCGATCAGACCGTGCTGGCCCTGCAGGGTCGCGTCGTAACACACAATTCACGCTACAGCGTGACCCAGGAGGAGTCGAACGTGTGGCGGCTGAAGATCCGAAACGTGCGGGAATCGGACCGCGGTTGTTACATGTGTCAAATCAACGCAACGCCACTGCAGAAGCAAGTGGGTTGCGTCGACGTGCCGCGTGAGTATCCTTTCCTACCCCCATCCGGATGTGTTGATGGATGCATACATGACTTGTGCTTCAAATTTGCGGTTTTTTCGCTCTTCCGTCGCCGATGACAGTGCCGCCGGATATTTCGGACGAGCAGTCCTCGTCGGATATGACGGTTCGCGAGGGAGGCAACGTGACATTCTTCTGCAAAGCGACCGGTCATCCGACCCCGAAGGTGACTTGGAGGCGTGACGATGGCAGTCCGCTATATCAGCAGCGAAACGGAACCGAGCTGCGACGAGGTATGTACCAGAGTTGCTCTCCGGCTGGGAGTTAGGTTATTACAGTTGGGCCATGCTTACGCGTGAATGAATGTCGAGTCACAGACAAACAGACATAACACATTGAACATTCACCCATCAAATTCATCGTCGTCCAAACACTAACGACATGTGTTGATTTCAGTTAGTTGGGCAAATCACAAATCAGATGTCGGTAGTGAGCAAACGTCAAACTCGAGCAAACTCGATGTGCGCGCCACGAGTGATCGATTGGCCAACTAATGATTATTTGAATCGACCAGTAAATCAGTGAACGATGGAAATTTGACGAGTGTTATGTCTGTTTGTCTGTGGTCGAGTTATACTACCGTTCGTGTAGATGGTATATGAGTATATGAGCGGGTACAGTCAAAGTATGTAGCTAAATTAATGGCTCGTAACTAGAGCTTGTATCTGACTTTAACGAATGAATTTGTTTTCGATGAAGGTCTCATAAGGATGGTATTCAGTAAAATCAATTGTCGGCGTGACAACAGAGAAAGATAAAATGAGATGGATTATCAATGTTCATAATTCATGGTTTCCGGAATCACTTTATTGACTTAGGGAATAACAAAAATAATAATCGTCCAATTAGATGCAAGCAATCACAGTTGGTTCCAGTGATCTGTTTTGCATGAGAAGTGGAAGGAGGTATGGACGCAGTCATGCAACAGCAAATGATTTTTTTTATGAGGATAAAACGAAAATCTTCAGCCAGACACCTGAGGGAGGTAACTCAGATAGCGAGTGGATTGGTTGGAGTTGGCCCATTGTCACCCCCGATAACGGTAGGGGAGGAGGTTCGGTTGTGGGCACATAAGAGATGCTGTCATTCTGACAACCATCATTTATTTGATATAGTATCATGATGTTTTGTGCGCAATATCAAACCGGATGAGCATCTCTACATTGAACTAGAAACAAATATGTTTTTTACGGTTTTTCTATTACGATCGTTTTATAAAGATTTTTTTTACATTTCAACGGGATATTTTCAAGCTGAGTTCGTAGTTTTCATTTCGATGAGACGAAATCAAGCGTTTTTCGGCTCGTAGGAGAATCTTCTTTCGGAGTTTGTAGTGGAAAACATCTTTTTGCAATTCATGATTATACTACCTGGTTTACAGTTGGCATTTGAGTGCTAAAACGGCCGACTTTTCCATACCAATGAAATGGGTGCTTTAATGAACATTATGCAACTTAAATGGGTTGCATAAAATCCATTATAACAGCGGTTCTCAACCTTTTTATTGAGAGGTACCCCTTCGAACTTTTCCATTAATTGAGGTACGCCCTTTTTTTTGCTGTAAATGAAAAAAGGCGTAACTCATAACATATATGAAAAATCGACCTTAAACCTAACCTCTAAAAAGTTGTCTGAAATTTTCATTACTCCGTAATTTTATAGACCAAGCTTCCTACAGGACTTTCATGACTAATGGAGAATTCCAAGCCTCTCGAATAGAGGCTTCTGAGTCTACTGAAAGAATGCTTCCGATCCTCTTGAATTGTGGCTTTCGAGCCACTTAAATGGAGGGCTCTGAGCATCTTGACCCTCCTTAGCCGTGCGGTAAGACGCGCGGCTACAAAGCAAGACCATGCTGAGGGTGGCTGGGTTCGATTCCCGGTGCCGGTCTAGACCATTTTCGGATTGGAAATTGTCTCGACTTCCATGGGCATAAAAGTATCATCGTGTTAGCCTCATGATATACGAATGCAAAAATGGTAACTTGGCTTAGAAACCTCGCATTTAATAACTGTGGAAGTGCTTAATGAACACTAAGCTGCGAGGCGGCTCTGTCCCAGTGTGGGGATGTAATGCCTATAAGAAGAAGAAGAGTATCTTGATAGATCGCTTCAAATTCTCTTGTAAGAAGAGTTCCGAGCCATTTGAAAGGAAGCTTCCGCGCCTCTTGAAAGGAGGCTTCCGGGCCTTTTGAAATGAGGCTTCCGGACTTCTTGAAAAAAGGCTTCCGGATTTCTTGAAAAAAGGCTTCAGGGCCCTTTTGAAAGGAGGCTTCTGGGCCACTTGAAAGGAGGCCTCCGGGTTCTTGAAAGGTGGCTTCCGGGCCTCTTGAAAAGAGGCTTCCGGGCCTCTTGAAAGGAGGCTTCCGGGCCTCTTGAAAGGAGGCTTCCGAGCCTCTTGAAAGGAGGCTTCCGGGCCTCTTGAAAGGAGGCTTCCAGGCCTCTTGAAAGGAAGCTTCCGGGCCTCTTGAAAGGAGGCTTCCATGCCTCTTGAAAGGAGGCTTCCGGGCCTCTTGAAAGGAGGCTTCTGGGCCTCTTGAAAGGAGGCTTCCATGCCTCTTGAAAGGAGGCTTCCGGGCCTCTTAAAAGGAGGCTTCCAAGCCTCTTGAAATGAGGCTTCCAAGCCTCTTGAAAGGTGGCTTCCGAGCCTCTTGAAAGGAGGCTCCCCGGTCTCTTGAAAGGAGGCTTCCGGGCCCCTTGAAAGGAGGCTTCCTGGCCTCTTGAAAGGAGGCTTCCGGGCCTCTTGAAAGGAGGCTTCCGGGCCTTTTGAAAGGAAGCTTCTGGGTCTCTTGAAAAGAGGCTTCCAGGCCTCTTAAAAGGAGGCTTCCAGGCCTCTTGAAAGGAGGCTTCCAGGCCTCTTGAAAGAAGGATTCCAAGCCTCTTGAAAGGAGGCTTCCAGGCCTCCTGGCCTCTTGAAAGGAGGCTTCCGGGCCTCTTGAAAAAAGGCTTCCGGGCCTCTTGAAAGGAATCTTCCGGGACTTTTGAAAGGAGGCTTCCGGGCCTCTTGAAAGGAGGCTTCTGGGTCTCTTGAAAGGAGGCTTCCAGGCCTCTTGAAAGGAGGCTTCCGGGCCTCTTGAGAGGAGGCTTCCGGGCCTCTTGAAAGGAGGCTTCCGGGCGTCTTGAAAAGGCTTCCGGGCCTCTTGAAAGGAGGCTTCCGGGCGTATTGAAAGTAGGCTACTGGGCATCTTAAAAGGAGGCTTCCGGGCCTCTTGAGAGGAGGCTTCCGGGCCTCTTGAAAGGAGGCTTTCAGGCCTCTTGAAAGGAGGCTTCTGGGTCTCTTGAAAGGAGGCTTCCAGACCTCTTGAAAAAAGGCTTCCGGGCCTCTTGAAAGGAAGCTTCCGGGCCTCTTGAAAGGAGGCTTCCGGGCCTCTTGAAAGGAGGCTTCCGGAAAATGTCGTGCGACTGAAATGGTTGTTTGACAGAATGGGCCATTTAGTAAAAAATGTCATTTGGTCCAACGGCCACATGTTGATTACTGGACGGGTAATATGGTCAAAAATATCCACCTGTTTGGCCAAATAACAAGGCCTCTCTGTCAAACGATCATTTCACCCAAACAATTTTTGGGCCAATCGACTTTTTCAGCCAAAACGACATTGTGGGCCAGATGGGTATTGGCCAAATGACATATTCGATCAAACACCTTTCGGCATTGTGTCTATCGGCCAAATGGCCCTACCGTGTGGCCGAAAGTCATTCGACGAAAAGCCATTTATTCGAATAACAGGTTAGGCCAAAAGTCATCTAGCCAAATTCCATTAGGCCGAATGTTTGTCCGAAACGGTATAAGGTCGAAAATGGGTTGACCAAAAATGACATTTGACGGAAGGGGTCATTCAGCCGAATTGTTAATTCGACCGAAAAAGTTGTTTACCCTAACAGTTTATTCGGCTGAAAATGCCATTTGGCTGAAATGGTCGTTTGGCCTAAAAAGTCATTTAACCGACTAGATCATTTGGCCGCAAATGCTGTTTAATAGAAATGGTTGTTTGTCATGAATAATAAATGCCAAACGGTTTTATGCCAAATGATCTACCACCATTTTGAACACTTAATCATATATTTAATGGAAAATCATGAGGAAATAATTGCTGACCACATGTTTTAATATAAGAGCGAAATTGTCCTCTTTTATGGGTTCCTCGGGAACCCTTCAACTTCATAGGTTCATAGGTTCCAAGAGGTTCCAAGAGTGATCAATGTGGTCGTTTATCGATTTCAAGTGCATAACCATCTATTTGATTAAAATCACGAAGAAAGAGTTGTCGCACGGCATGTTTTGGTGTAAAGCCGGAAGTGTCCCTTTCTACGGGTTCCCCGAGGGCAGCTTGCGGCTTACAATATAGTTGAGATTTGATTTCAAGTGCACTACCATCTATTTGATGGCAAATCATGAAGAAAGAGGTGCAACATGGCATCAATCCAAAAACGTATTTAGATATGTTCGTTACTTGGTTTGAATCGGAATGTTTTCCAGCTCCAAAATCGGAATCGGACATTTCATACACACTTTTTCCATTGTGCGTGAACACCAGCTTCCGTCCACACATCCTTTCCATTACATATCTACTTCGTATTAGTAGGGGGAGAGTGGGGCAGAACTCATCAACTTGGTGCAATGTTGTAAATTGTTCAGTGTTATTCCTTTTCCATTGATGATGATCAAAACAAATTACATAACATGAAGGATGCAGGATGCTCGTCTCTGGTTGACGTTATAATTTCTACAATGTTTTTGATTACCTTCATTACATATAAAACTTTGCTATGTAGAGATTCGTCATTAACCACTAGTTGTGCGTCTGTTGTCATGCTCCTCCTCGAGGCGGGTCGGACAGTCTGTAATCGTTGCTTCCGTTCAGAAACAGAGGCGATTGATTAATGAATGCCGGTTCATCATGAGGCTGCTGCTTCCCGGATCCGCCTGCGTGTGACTTTTAGCTATACGGCGGCAGAGGATGAGTCTTTTTTTTGTCGGCTCACGTGTTCCAGCCCACGGTCCGGAGCGACCAGGCAGGTTATTGGGTGGGTGGGAGATTTCCTCCCGGGGATCAGCAGTGAATAATCGCTCATTTTCGCTGCTAAGGTGATTATGGGCTGGGCTTAGTGCCGGCCTATGAACTGAATAACTTCTACATGTGCTCGTTTACGTCGGTATTGTTTTGCGGTAATCGACCAAGATCTCGAAAGCCGATTATCTGCAGCACGAAGGCGCTGGGATTGAATGCGCTTTCAATTATTTAGGGAGCTGTTACTTGGTCCGGTATAAGGCGGGGTGGTTCCTTTGAAGATTCCTTTTTCAGTGCTATTGGTAAAAGGGTTATCGTTGGATTTGGATTTCGAGCAACGATGCTCGTGGATATAAATGCGAATGTGCAGAAGGATGTCAATGTTGCTGGGCTGTTCCACATCTTACATCGCAACTGTTCCGGTTCTTCATCTCATAGCTCCTGCAGATTATAATAAATCTATCCATTTGAAAACCAAATAGATTAATTGATTATTTTTGTGAATTTTACTGGAAATTTAAAAGCATTCGAATGTGAACATATCGTATATACGTCAGGAGAATCGAAGAAAAATAATAACATAAAATTTTACTTTGAACCTACATTTTAATATACATAGGGCTAAAAATGACAATGTTCTGCAATTCAATAATTTCTGGAACGCTGATTTCATGATTTAATATGAATTCTGGGGCTTCTTGATGATGAACATTGTGTGAAGAACTGTTTCGTAAAAACTTTGTATGAAAAACTTTATAGGGAAAACTGTGTCTAAATAGCTTTGTTTGAAATATTTTGTTTAAAGGTATTTCTATGATGTAAATTGTGAAGTAATATATAAGTCTTGAAGTAAATCCTGCAGATGATTCTTTCGTGCTGTTTCTCATAGAAATTTCTGAAAAATTCCAAAGAATATTCCGTGGAAATTCCGCAGCATTGACAGTAAACATTCCTGAGTATTTCACGAAAAGTCTTCGAAATTCTTGTGTAAATTCCATAAAATTTTCCGTGAAAGTTTCGAATGTTTTTTTTTGTGAAAATTTCAAAGAATTGCTCCAGGAATTCACAGAAAATTTATAATGAAATTGTGTGTGTATGTGTGTGTGTGTGTACAAACTAACCCCCACTGTCTGACAGTGATGTTATGGAAGAAGCTGTCTGTTAAAACAGTCAGATTTAATCCAGGAGTTAAAAAGTGCTAGCTCTACTGCAGCTCCAGTGACCCATTTCATAGTGCCTGGTATTTCATGTCCACTCCGAGGTCACTATCACTAACAGTAAGCCTCGCCTGATTATGCTACCGCCTGATTATTTCATTATATGTATATATATATTTTAAATAGTTGTTGTATCTTACCATTTCTATGTTCCCACAGTGTGGCATTGAAAACGTGGGTTTTAAAATTAAATTCGGAACACTTGCTGCATATCATAGATTAGGCAATCATCGTTATAATTATCTATCCATTGCTAAAAAAGAATAGGGTTCTATCTGACTCTCAAATCTTTCTAGAATATGCGGAATGTTTCGGTTTAACAGTAATTTTAGTTCTTTTTAACGCGGCGAAATATAGTGTTTCAACCCTATTGAATTTGAACACTACTAGTTTACCGAAATGAAGAAAGGAGCTAATCCACCACATATCTCTCATACATTACATTGCAGTGTTCAACACAACAATTCGCAGACTGTATTCAAATAATTTTTATTGTAATGTTTCATGCTAAAATAGATTAAAATAATTGAACAACACCATATCATTGCGTTGTACAAATATATATGTTTTAAAATTTGGAAAGTTCACGTACCCTCCAAGGGGTTTCAGAAGATACTACGATAGTCTACTAGGGAGGGGTTGAAAATGTCAAAATTTGGATTACGTGGTTTATGGACTTCCCTCTCAATGGTGCTGGTTTGCGTGGATCCGCTATCAAATTCGTCAAATCGACGCACGAATCCCCGTCCACAAAAGCAGACAAGTCGCTTCGTGGATTTGATACTGAAATAGTTGAGAGGTAGAGGAAATGGTTTGATCTCACCAATTTTCCGGAAGTTATTTTCTGGCAGCGTATGCTAAAGAAACCTCTAGCATGGAAGTCGGCCTTTTCTTGATTTTTTTCCCCGTCCTTGATTGAGTCCATTCTTTGGCTGGTTTGATAGAATTCCAGCAGCTTCAATCCGGTACAGAAAAGAAAGCTAGCTAGCAAGGTAGCGACTGTATTCCAGCCAAAGATTGAGGAGGCAGCAACGCATTGCACGCTCCGGCGCTTATTTGCTATATATGACACTAACACTGGCACATAATGGCACACTTACATCATCACACTTTATCTTTCCACATCCATATCCGCCCAAACAGTAACTTGTAAAGTTCACAAAAATGTTAGTTTTTCTTCACTCTGTTCTTTTTTCCAGAAAATTTATAATGAAATTATACCGAAAATTAAATCAACAATGGAATTTCAGAGGACTTCCTAGATTGACTCTCAAAGAAATCCTGAAAGAAGTCCGGAAGAAACCTCATGATTTCCACCGAGAGATATTCCAGGAGTTTCTCCGGAAGTTTCTCCAGAAGTTCCTCCAGAAATTCTTCCAGGAGTTCCACCGGTAGTTCCTCCAATAATTCCTCCATTTCTAAGGGAGCTCCTCAAGGAATTCTCCGGGAGGTCCTCTGATGATGATGATGGTCCAGCTTCATACCACTACAAAGGTTTCAGCTAGACGAGATTTATCTATAGAAGATATTCATAAGAATTCTTTTAGATTTTTTCCGAGAATTCTTCTGGTAGTTTCACTGGCAGTTCCTCCGGGGGTTCCTTTGAAAATTTTCCCGGGAGTTTCTTCAGAAATTCCTCCGGAAGTTCCTCCGGGAATTCCACCGGCAGTTCATCCGGGAGTTTCTCCAGAAATTCCTCCGGGAGTTCCATCAGTAGCTCTTCCAGGAAATCATTCAGGCTTTCTTCGAGAAATCATTTAGGCTTTCTTCAGAAATTTAGCTGGAAACTCCTCCCGAAGTGCCTCCGACAGTGTCTCTGGGAGTTCCTCCGGGAGGTCCTCTAGGAATTCTTCTATGAGTTTCTCCTGAAATATTCTCCGGGAGTTCTTACGGGAGCACCTCCGGCAGTTCCTACGGGAATTCCTCCGGGAGATCCACCGGCAGTTTCTATGAGTATAGATAGATAGACGACCGATGAATATGTTACCGTTATATGAAAAAGTTTTTGAAGTGATCGTGAAGGACGAGTTAATGGATTTTATTGACAAAAAAATATTTTATTAGATGAACAATCATTGTTCCGGAAACGACATTCTTTCGAAACGGCGCTTAATTTACTGCTATTCAAGTGGAAGCAAGCCTTGGAGGATAAAAAAGTGATAATTGCGGTATTTTTAGACCTGAAAAGAGATTTTGAAACTATAGACAGAGCGAAAATGATTACTACACTGAGGAAATTGGGAATTAATGGAAAAGTACTTGAGTGGTTTCAGAGCTATTTGTCGTTCAGAACACAAGCAACTTTATACCGAGGTAAGGAATCAGAGAGCAAAAGAGTTGATTTGGGAGTTCCACAAGGCAGTGTGTTGGGTCCACTCCTGTTTATTTTGTATATCAATGATATTAACTAGACCTGTGCGCCGAAGTATTTGTGAACGGCGGCGGCGTAAGGCCATTTTTACACCGGCGGCGGCGGCGTCGGCGGCGTCACGCCGTAAGCAATGTTCGGCGGCGGCGGCGGCGTGAATGATTTTAAGCTGAGAAAAAAACCACGCAGTAAGGCCTATCATGCTTTTATTGTATTTTAGGTTTTTGTACAATTGCTAGCTACAGATAGACTGATAGGGTGAACATGCTTATAGCTATAGCTTGTATCTCCACAGCAAAAGTTTACATAACATCTTCCATTAGGATACTGCCGCATCACAGCACATAAATTCAGTGGAAAGTACTTCAGATATAAATCCAGAAAATCGTTTGGGAATTCCTCAAGATATTCCTCAGAAAATTCGAAAAAGGAATTCGGTAAACTAATTCAGAATTTCCCTATGAATTCCTTCAGAACTTACTCCAAGAATTCCCTTGAAAATTTATTTGGCTATTCCTTCGGAAATTCTTTCCAAAATTTCTTCAAAAATTCCTTCAGGAAATTCTCAATTACTTTAGAATATTCTCAATTACTTTAGGGATTGCTTCGGGATTTTTTTCGGAAATTCATTTGAAAACTTTTTTCCTTCGGAAATTCCTTTAAGAATTCTTTAGAAAATACCCATGGAAACTCCTTCATGAATTTCCATCGGAATACCTACGGACACTGTTTGAGGAATACATCCGGAAATCCCTTTAGGAGAACGCCTTCGGAATTCGATTAAGTTTTTTTAATTCCTTCAAGAATTTCTTTTTGGGATTTCCAATAGAAATTCTTCCAGTAATTCCTTAAAAAAATCTTCGGAAACTCTAAGAAGATATTTTTGGCATTCTTTCGAAATTTTCCTCTGGAATTTATTTAGAACTTTTTCCAGGAATTCTTTCGGAATTTCCTATAGGAATTCCTTCGAACATTCCTCCGGAAATTCCTTTAGCAGAAATTCCAGAAATTCCTGTATCACTTCGAAAATTTCTTTTAAAATTCCTTTAAGAATTCTTTCGAGAATACCTTCAGACATTCTTTTGGGAAATCTTCTAAAAATTCGTTTGTAAATTTCTTTAATTTTTTTGAACCTTTGTTTAAGTGTTTTTTTTTTAATTAAAAATCAGTTTAACACTCAAATACCTTTGGAAATTTCTTCGAAAATTCCTCCAAATTAGAATTCTTTCCGAAATTATTCCTGTATGAATTTTGTATGGTTTATTGAAGGAATTTCCTAAGGACCTCCTGGAGGAATTTCCGACTCAATTCTTGAAGGAATAACCAAAAGAGAACCTGAAAAGATTTTCTAACAGAATTTATAAATGAATTTCAAAGAGGTGACCCAGGGCTGAAAACCTCTATAATAAATTTTGTTTGACTATTATTGGCTTTTTCAGTCATATAAGTATCACGAAAATATCACATCAACTCTAAAAAAGGAAAAAAAAATGGAATGAATTTCTGAAGGAATATCCGAAAGAATTCTGAAAGTAATTTAAGAAGAAATGTTGAATGGATTTCACGAACAAATAGCTATTGGTATGTACACAGAAATTCCTATAATTCTCCAGGAATTTTTTTCGAAAGTCCGGACAGTAGTAGAACAAATTCAGTTTTGGCTTTAGAATCAAGTCTGCATGCCAAGAAAAACTCCCAAAATATCAAGATTCCAGATATTCGGATATTCTCAAGAAATCTTTGGGAATTTCTTGCACGAGTTCCTTTGAAAATTTCTACAGATTTTTTTTTTATAAATACCTTAAGTAATTCCCTAGAAAAAATATTCAGGAATTAATTCGGTAAGGCATCAAGAATCTCACCCTAAAATACCTTCTAAAACTCCGTCAGCAATCCGATCAAGAATTTCTTGATTTCTTGAAAACTCTCCACAAGGCTTTTCTTTTAAATTCCCTCTAGAAATTGCTTCGGAACTTCTTAGGACCTTAAGAAATTTCTTAAGGAATTCTTCTGGAAATTCCTTCAAAAATTCATATAAGATTCACACTGACCATTCCATAAAGAATTCCTTCAGAATTTCTTTTAGTAATACTTTAAATAATTTCTACTCATGTAGATGGGTACACTTCCCCACAGTTGTAATGGACTCGACGTGCCCTTCTTCAAAGAAGCCATTCCTCGGAAAACTCAAAAAAGATTGCGAATCTATTTATTAGTCTGTTGGATTACATTGCTGAAAGGAGATTCTCTCTATCCCGCGGGCTTCACGTAAGTGTCTCTGGTTACGGTTCCGCCACCTCCGTTGCTTGCCCTTCATACAGAAGTGTATTGAAAGCAGAATGGTAATTAAATTCGATTGTACTCGGGTGGAGCCGCATGCAGAGCAAGACTCAAGCCAGGGTGATGGATAACCACATATACATACTTTTAAAAAAATCTACAAAATTCCTTCGGAAATTATTTTAACAATTCCACTGGAATTTTTCCAGGTATTTCATAAGACATTCCATTCCCTCGGAAATTAATCTAGTAATTCCTTCGGAATTTCCAACACCATTTCCTTCCAAAACAGTAGGACGAATTTTAAGATACCTATCTCCGTACGAATTCCTAGAGCAGTTTCCAAAGGACCTCCTAAAGGAATTACTGACATACTTAAATTTCTTAAACAATTTCTTTGGACATTCCTCGTAGAATTCCTTCATGATTTTCTCCAGAGATTCCTTCAGAAAATCCTCCAGAAATTACAACGGAGATAAATTCAAAAATTCTTCAAGGCTCTAAGAATTTTCTTCAGATATTCCTTCAGAGCTTCCTTCAGAGCTTCCTCCAGGACTTCATGGAAATTATTTCAAGAAAATCAAGAAATTGTTTATCGAAATAAATCGAAACCAATTTTTTTTAAACAATTCTAGCAATTACAAGGAAGATGAATGAAATGTCAATTTGTTGGGTCACGTGCCCAATCGTGCTCCAGCTCCAGAAGCCAAAAGATCAGTTTTGCATTCGCATATCATGAGGCTAACACAATGATACTCCATGCCCAGGGAAGCTAAAAAAATCATACCAGACTGGGAATCCAAATCCAACATTCATGATGGTGTTGATTTGTAGCTGTATTTTTCCCAGGATCTCAGCAATTTGTTAGACTTTTACCGAGATTCGCACAGCCGAGCCCTAACAAACGTTTTTTTGCCGAGATTTCTGTCAAAATTGCTGAAAATCAGCAAAAAAAAATTGCCGAAAACCAGCTAACAAACGTTATTTTCGCTGGGATATCAGTTTTTATTTTGCTAGGCTAAAGGCTGTGTGGAATTTGCCGAGCTATATAAATAAAAACTGAGTGTGTAAGCACTGGACCAATTAAGATATGTAACATTCCAACCATTAAAAAGATGATGAACCACCCAATGCGACCAGAATGAGGTTATTCCACATGAAGTTACATATGAGATTAGAAGTTAATCGCCACGCTCATTGATTTGTAGATCTGTAGCCAAGAAGTTTTTGGATGACCTAACATTTAACACGCCAAAGCGTGTTAAAGTGACAGGGATGAAATTAAACAAATCTGCTAAAGGTATAATAGCTATTTAATTAATGCTTGATAGGCTGCCTTGGTTCGGCAGATGCAAACGCACTGCATACCTAATGTGATTTTTGTGTTGGCCAAACATCGGCGTGAAATACGAAATTCGGCGACGTGGAGCCAACCGGCGTATGGCGCGCCGCCGACACCTTGACCGGCGTCGGCGTACGTCAAAAAGTGTCGGTGGCGGCGGCGCACAGGTCTAATATTAACATGGCAGTTGAGGGAGGTGACATAAACTTATTCGCTGATGATACAGTATTATTCATTGTGACAGAAGATTTTGAAGTGGCTTATGCAAGGATGAAGTAGGAACTAAAAGAGTTGACTGAATGGTTGAAGTTTAAAAAACTGAAACTGAACGTTAAAAAGGCAAAATGCATGATTATTACCAATAAACACGTTGGTGGTTTCACGGATAGCCTCTCGATCGACGATGAAGCCATTGAGCAAGTACAGGTAGTCAAATACCTCGGAGTGATGGTTGACGAAAAACTAAATTTTAACGAGCACATAGATTATGTTATACGAAAAGCCGCATCGGAATACGGATTATTATGTAAAATAAACAAGTATCTACTGTTTGAAAACAAATTTATAATTAATTGCATATTATTCGGCAACTCGGCCGTACGAAAACCATTTTTTGTTGAATATCTTGGCTGTCCAAATGCACAGCATATGTTTTGAAATGGACAAATTGATATGAAATTTGCGAAAAAGAATCCACGTGTCTTGGAGGGACTCGAACCCTCAACCTCCTACTCTTTAGATAGGCGTGATAACCCCTACACAACAAGACCACTTAAAGGTCTCGTTTGCGGAAAAGCCATCAGAATCCGAGTACCAACCTCCACCGCGGTTAGCTCTTTTTTGCAAATTAAATATCTTTCGGATGCTTGATTTGTCCAATCTCCACATGTGCTTTACTGTTATATATCCACAGTCAAGCGAGTGCACATTGTTTATTAAACGAGAGGATCGCACTCCATGCCCCCCAGCAACGAATTCTGATGGCTTTTCCGCAAACGAGACCTTTAAGTGGTCTTGTTGTGAGGGTTCGAGTCCCTCCAAGACACGTGGATTCTTTTTCGCAAATTTCATATCAATTTGTCCATTTCGAAACATATGCTGTGCATATGCACAGCCAAGATATTTAACAAAAAATGGATTTCGTACGGCCGAGTTGCCGAATAATATGCAATTAATTGTAATCAAGTGTAGGTCTTCCACCGTCATTAGTCGTCTGCATCAAATGCATCCGAAAGATATTCAATTTGCAAAAAAGAGGGCTAGCCGCGGTGGAGGCAGGGTTACCATTATGCCAGATATATCTGGCACTGCCAGATTTTTTAGCAGCAAAAAAGAGAAAAAGAGAAACCACCCAAAATGCCAGACTTTTCAAATTTCAGACAGATTTTTTTAAAATTATAACCTGCATGTTCAAACATTTCTAATGAGTCATTCAGTTATTATTTTCATATTCATTCAATAGCTCAAATCTGACCACAAAACTCATTTTTGAATCAATTTCAATCTTTTATAAATAAAGTGAAGGTATGGTTTCCGCGGATGTTGTTCCGGATTGCGGTTTAGCGATGCTGGTTTCCAGATATCGGTTTGTAGGAATCTTTCCAGGCTAATTTTTGGCGTAATTTCTTTCGACTTCTGGATATAATTACAACATTCTGTAACAATGATCCCAATAAATGTAATCATTGTCTAGTTCCATGATTTATCACATTTCCTGGTTATTCGTCAATTCGGCGTCCTTCTGGAAGATCCGAAACATCATTAAAATTCTTATGATGGATCTTATTGGCTACCGGAGGTCCTACGGAAGATTTGGGGCATACGTAAAAGTGAAAAGTTCATGAAACTCATCCGTCTCTGACAAGCGAATGATTGACGTGGTCCGTTCTCATGAGTCTGAGTGGTCACCGAAATTCCTCCGGAAAGCGCAATTTTGTTCAAATCTTTTCATTATCGTACTCTGAGTAACAAATGCTTGTCTTAACCCCTTCTCATGGACTTGTCACGCTCCGGAAGATTAAAATCCTTTGCTGTTATGGACATTTCATAAAAAATATGCTCAACGAAATAACTCTTGGCGACTGTGGAAAACTTAATTGAAAATCAAGTCGTTTTCGGCCGTTGCAGTCTTGTAAAGCAACAAAAACAAGTTTACTTCTGCATCCGACGGTTTCGGTAAAATATGTTACCGAAACCGTCGGATGCAGAAGTAAACTTGTTTTTGCTGCTTTACAAGACTGCAACGGCCGAAAACGACTTGATTTTCAACATAAAAGTTATGATGTCATTTTTAACAAATATTCAATTATTAACTATACTTATAAAAATTCTTTTTGGAATACCTATAGGCTTACGGGTACCGTAGACCATTTTTAATTTGGGTTTGTTAATCGATCAATTTAAAAATTGTTTGAATTTCATTTAGTGTTACTTAGAAATCCAAAATAAAAGCGAACCCCGTTATTCTGAATGAAGTCAAGTTTCACCAATAGCTGTTCGGAAATGTTCCTATCTCCATCTCACTGAACATATATTCATCTCATCGCGAAACAAAGAAATACGGCACCAATTTCGTCGCTTTTTTCTGTAAACATGCGTACTAACGTACGAGAAGAGTAAATGACTTTCGCTTACCGAAATTGACAATGACAGGAACTCAAAATTCGCAATTTTTTAAAGGATTTAGACTATTTAACATGCTACCAGACGACATGAAAATGTAAACAAATAAGATGAGATTCAGACAAAAAAGCACAGACTATATGAAAACCAATAGTTTGATATAAAGATAACGATTGATGGACATACGCGGGAGCTAAGCAGATATAGAAGATATGACGAATTAAGTGATAGTAAATATAACCAGAAGAAGAAAAAATATCAAATATGATAAACTGTCTTGTAAGCCTCTCATCGTCAAATGAAGCGTATGGGGTGGCGGTGGAGTTCAGAAACTCCTACGGGACCATCAGGAAAAAAAAGTATTTCTCCGGGAGTTTCACCGGCAGTTCTGAGAAGGAACACCCGGAGTAATTTCCGGAGGAACTCCCAGAAGAATTTCTGGAGGAATTCCCGGAGAAATTATCACAGGAATTTTCGGAGGAACTGCCGGTGGAACTTCTGGATGAATTTCTTGAAGAACGTCGTAGACCTGTGCGCCGCCGCGCCACGCCGCCGCCGCCGATACTTATTGACGTACGCCGACGCCGGTCAAGGTGTCGGCGACGCGCCATACGCCGATTGGCTCCACGCCGCCGAATTTCGTATTTCACGCCGATGATTGGCCAACACAAAAATCACAGTATGTAGTGCGTTTGCATCTACTGGACCAAGGCAACCTATCAGGCATTGATTAAATAGCTGTTATACCTTTAGCAGATTTGTTTTTATCTCTGTCACTTTTACCGGCATTGGCGTGTTAAATGCTAGGTCATCCAAGAACTTCTTGGCAACATACCTACAAATCATGAGCGTAGCGATGAACTTCTATGTAACTTCATGGGGAATAACCTCATTCTGGTCGCATTGGGTGGTTCATCATCTTTTTAAAGATTTGAATGTTACATATCTTAATTGGTCTAGTGCTTATATTTGCGGCTACAAGTCAACACTATGAAAGTTGAATTTGGATTCCCAGCCTGGTAGGATTAAATTTCCCTGAGAATGGAGTATCATTATGATAGCTTCGTGATATGCGAATGCAAAAATGGTAACTTGGCTTCTGGAGCTGGAGCACGATGGGACACGTGACCCTCAAATTGAACATTTCCATTCACTCCTCCTTGTACTTAAATTGCCAGAATTGTTCTAAGAAACGGGTTTAATTTATTTTTATATAAAAAACAAATGAAATTTCTTGGTTTTCCTGAAATAATTGTCCAAAGGACATCCTGGAGGAAGTTCTAAAGGAATAATCGAAGAAAGTTCTTATAGTTTTGAGGAATTTTTGGTTTATCACCGTGAATGATTGTCTGGAGAAAATTCTGAAGGAATTCTTGGAGGAATGTCCAACAAAATTCTTAAAGAAATTTAAGAATGTCGGAAATTTCTTTAGGAGTTCTCTTGAAATTCGTACGGAGATATCCGAAATTTCGTCCTAGAATTTTGGAAGATAAATATCCAAGGCAGAGTAGAGACACTTACGCGAAGATAGAGAGAATCTCCTTTCAACAGTGTAATCCAACAGACTAATAAATAAATACGCAATACTTTATTTTGATGAACAATACCCAAGTAAATTTCTGTGATTTCTTGAAATATTTTCCTTAGGAAGTCCTGGAGAAAGTTCTAAAGGAATGAACCTGAAGAAATTGCTTAGAGTCTTGAGGAATTTCTGGATCAATCTTCGTACTAATTTTTGGAGGATTTTCTGAAGGAATCGCTGGAGAAAATTAAAAAGGAATTCATGGAGGAATGTCCAAAAAAAATCTTGAAGGAATTTAAGAATGTCGTTTATTCATTTGAAAATTATATCTGAAAATTCGTCCTAGAATTTTGGAAGGAAATGGCGGAGGAAATTCCGAAAGAATTACTAGATAAATTTCCGAGGGAATGGAATGTCTTATGGAATACCTGGAAAAGTTTCAAAGGAATTATTAAAATACTTTCCGAAGGAATTTTTCAAAAGTATGTGTGTAAATACAGTTATCCATCATTCTGGCTTGAGGCTTGCTCTGCATACGGCTCAACCCAATATTACAGTCGAATTTAAAGACCATTCTGCTTTCATTGCACTGCTGTATGAAGGCCAAAAAACGGAGGCGACAGACCCGTAAGCAGAGACACTTACGCGAAGCCCGCGGGATCTCCTTTCAACAGTGTAATCCAACAGACTTATAAATAGATTCGCAATCCTTTTTGAGATTTTCGAGGGGTAGCTTCTTTGAGGAAGGGCGCGTCAAATCCATTACAACTGTGGGGAGTATACCCATCTACATAGGTAGAAATTTTTATTTCCAATTCCAAAAATAATTTTTGAAGGAATTCCTGGTGGAATTGTCAAGATCAATCAAGATCAAGATCAATAATTTTTATAAGAATTTCTTAAGATATTTCCTAAGGTCCTAAGAAGTTCAGAAACAATTCCTAAGGGAAATTTCAAAGAAAAAGCTGGTTTCATTTGTGGACGTTTGTTGAAGGAATTCCTGAAGAAAGTCCCGATTTTTGAAGGTATATTAGAATGAGTTTCTGGATGCCTTACCGAAATAATTCCTGAATATATTTTCTATGGAATTATTTAAGGTATATTCGAGAAAATCTGTAGAAATTTTCGATGGAACTCCTGCAGTAAATTCCCAAGAAATTCTTGAGAATATCCGAATATCCGCCATCACGATATTTTGGGAGTTTTTCTTGGCATGTAGTCTTGATTCTAGAGTCAAAACTGAGTTTGTTTCACTACTGCCCAGATTTTCGAAGAAATTCTTAGAGAAAATATTTGAATTTCAATAGCTATTTGTTTGAAACGTCCACTAAAAAATCCTTCATTTAAATTTCTGTTCGAAAATCTCTTCAGGTTCTCTTTTGGTTATTCCTTCAAGATTTATGGATGTCTATTCATCCAGGGATTCCGTCAGAAAACCTTCCGAAAGTCCTTTTAGTTGTTTTGAAGAAACTCATTTGGAACTTCCTCCAGGAAGTCCTTAGAAAATTCCTTCTGCAAACTATACAAAATTTCTGCAGGTATATCTCCGGAACGAATCATAATATGGAGGAATTTTCAAAGGAAGATTTTCCAAAAGAATTTCAGAACAGATTCCCGAAAGAGTTCTTAGAGGAATTTTAAAAGAAATTTGCAGAGATCTACAGGAATTTCTGGAAAAGTTGCTAAAGGAATTTCAGGGAGGAATGTCCGAAGGAATTCCTAAAGGAAATTTGGAAAAAAATCCTGGAGAAAGTTCTAAATAAATTCCAGAGAGAAATTTTGAGAGAATACGAAAAATATCTTCCTAGAGTTTCAAAAGAAATTGTTGAGGAATTACTGGAAGAATTTTTATTAGAAATTCCAAAAACAAATTCTTGAAAAAAATCCTAAAAAGTCTAAGTCTAAGTCTAAGTCTAATTCCAAAAGTTTTTTTCCAAAAGGGATTTCCGATTGTATTCCTAAATCAGTGTCCGTAGGTATTCTATAGTTCTTCAAAGATTTTCCATAGGAATTTTCTAAGCATTTGATTCAATACGATAATCGAATCAAAGTATCGATATCACCGATATATTGGAATATAAATATCGATATATCGGAAAATCATATGATATTTCAAAGTACTTACAATATGTCTGCCGTTTTTATTGTTTATATTCCACCGTATTACCTCTTTACAAAAACAACTAAAAAATTTTTTCCAAATATAATAGTCACTCTAAACGCAGAGTTGTGTGCCGGTCCACCAATCATGACAATCGTCGGCGCCGATGTTCGTCGTATTTTGAACCGGAGGCAGATCATGCTAAATTCACTTTTATCCGTCCGCATGGATTTGAAAAATCAATTGAATTTTCGAATGCTGATATGTTACTAACATTTTTGAAATTTACGGGAAATTATTAATGCTTTCCAACTAAAAATTCTGTGTCCAGAATTTTAAGGGATTTTTTTTATTTTCATAGAACATTCAGATTTTCTACGACAAAATGCTCTTAAATATATCGAATTTCCGAAGGGAATTCTCTATAGTTTTCACAGGACAGTCTTCTAAATTCCGGCAGGAAATTTCATTCAACTTTTAGGGGTTTTCTCTTGAATTTCTTTGTGGCATTTTCATAATGCCCGTCCGCATGAATTTCTTAAAAAAAACTTATTGAGTTTTCAGGGAAATTTCTGAATTTCTGCGTTAAATTTTATTTCAATATTGTCTGACAATAACATAGCATAGCATTGCACATTCGCAATGGAGTTGGAGTTGCATTCGTTTGGAGTTGCAGAGATAAGCATATCCATTATTATCAAAGCTTTCGCTTTCAAACTTCAATCATGTAGACCCGATTTTCTCTGTACACTTGCCCGGGCAGAAGCCATGAACAGAATAACAAAACATGATATAGACTTGATTGATATAAGAGATAAAAGAACAGGCAACAATATCAAAAATTTGCACCGAAATATCATCTAAATATCAATATATGCTATGGATAAGAACAAACTAATGGCACATGATATTGATCACTTATTACAAATAGCATAACTTGATCTTCTCATGATATTTTAGTGCAAAATTTTGATATTATCGTCTGATCTTTTATCTCTTATATCAATCATGTCCATATCTCATTTTGCTATCTTATCAACATTTGATATTAATGAGCTATTTTCGTCTACTCGGGTGGTCACGTCCTTACGAATGTTTTTATATTGTAATAGTCCTCTCATCTACTTTAAAAAGGGCTCGGAACCGAAACAGCTTTCATAGATGAAGGAGTTTAAAAAATGGCGAGTATGTATATACGAATTCTCTGACAATTCCCCTAATTTCCCACTGATGTGTTTTTTATTATTTTAACTAGAAATTATTCTGATTCTTTTCGGCAGAAACTTTTTTCTTCAGAATTCTGAAGAAATTCCGAAGAGATTTTCTGAACTTCTGAAGGAAATTGTCTTTAATTTCCACAATTTTTTTTCTTCTTTTATTTACATTTCTTCTGTATTTCCGAAACAAAATTTCAGCAGGATTATTTTTGAATTTTCAAAAATCCATTCTTTTAGATTTCGTCAGCAAATTCTTCCCAATTTCTCCCTAATTCTTCTGATTTTCTTAATTAAGGAATTTTTAATAAAGGTGTGACAGAGTTCGCACTAATGCAACATTTTTGGTGGAGGCATGTTGCCAAAACTGTTTGCGGCGGCATCGGACATGTCAATTCACACCATCCACGCTACCGAGAAAAAACATTGTCTCTTTTTAATGTAAGGCGAATCAAATCCATTCTATTGTTTTTTTTAACCTTAGATATTTATTAATTTTATCATGTAGAGCATTTTTACTCACAAAATTATTTCTGCGGATTTTTCTGTGTTCCTTTTTCTGATTCGATATATTGATATCGAAAGCGAAAATATCGATATAGCCGATATATTGAAAGCAAAATATCGATACAAAAATATCGGATATCGAAACAAAAATATCGATATTCCGATATATCGGAAATATCGGAACGTCCCTAATTGGTGGTGACGAAATCGAGGTGGTAGAAGAATTTGTGTACTTGGGCTCACTGGTGACTGCCGAAAATGACACCAGCAGAGAAATTCGGAGACGCATAGTGGCTGGAAATCGTACGTACTTTGGACTCCGCAAGACGCTCCGATCGAATAGAGTTCGCCGCCGTACCAAACTGACAATCTACAAAACGCTAATTAGACCGGTAGTCCTCTACGGACACGAGACCTGGACGATGCTCGTGGAGGACCAACGCGCACTTGGAGTTTTCGAAAGGAAAGTGCTGCGTACCATCTATGGTGGGGTGCAGATGGCGGACGGTACGTGGAGGAGGCGAATGAACCACGAGTTGCATCAGCTGTTGGGAGAACCATCCATCGTTCACACCGCGAAAATCGGACGACTGCGGTGGGCCGGGCACGTAGCCAGAATGTCGGACAGTAACCCGGTGAAAATGGTTCTCGACAACGATCCGACGGGCAAAAGAAGGCGAGGTGCGCAGCGGGCAAGGTGGATCGATCAGGTGGAAGATGACTTGCGGACCCTCCGTAGACTGCGTGGTTGGCGACGTGTAGCCATGGACCGAGCCGAATGGAGAAGACTCTTATATACCGCACAGGCCACTTCGGCCTTAGTCTGAGTAAATAAAATAATAACAAAAAAATAATAAAAAGCATCATCTGGCTTGCTGCGCAAAACTTTTTTTCTCAGCTCAAAATTCTTCACGCCGATTCACGCCGCCGCCGCCGAACATTGCTTACGGCGTGACGCCGCCGACGCCGCCGCCGCCGGTTTAAAAATGGCCTTACGCCGCCGCCGTTCACAAATACTTCGGCGCACAGGTCTATACAGGACGAATTTCCGGAGGAAATCCTGAAAAAAATCTCGTTAGAACTCCTGGATGAACTCCCAAATGATCTTCCGTAAGAATTCCAGGAGAAACTCCTGGTAGAATTCTGGATGGCCCTCTCAGACGAACTCCCTGGGAAATTCTCCGAGGAACTTCTGGAGGAGCTTTTGGATAATGTCTAAACGAAATCCTGAAAGAAAGACTAAATAAATTCCTGGAGGAACTACTGGTGGAACTCCCGGAGGAATTTTCAGAGGAACAGCCGGTGGAATACCTGGAGTTGAATTTCTACACACTCAGTTTTTAATTCTGCAGCTCGGCAAAAATCCGCACAGCCGTCTGCCCAGCAAAATAAAAACTGATATCCCGGCAAAAATGACGTTTGTTAGCTGATTTTCAGCAATTTTGACAGAAATCTCGGCAAAAAACATGTTTGCTGGGGCACGGCTGTGCGAAACTCGGTAAAAGTTTAACATTTTGCTGAGATCCCGGTAAAAAAAAATTAAGTGTGTAGAGGAGCTTCCGAAATCCCATTTCTCTTGAAATTCCTTCTTGGAGAAGTTCATGCGGGAATTACTGGAAAAATATCTGAAGGAATTCCCGAAAAAAATACCAGGAAGAATGAATGCGTAATTCTGCTAATGGTTGATCTCCAATTAGCCTTGCGCGCAAAGGCGTGAGATTGCAAATCCGGAGATGGCGTGTTCGATTCTCGGTCCAGTCCAGGATGTTTTCGTGTGGGAAACATTCTTGACTGCCTGGGAATATTACAACCATTGTCCTTGCCACCGTTGACGGGCATGAAATGCTTTCTATTAATAACTGTGGAAATGCTAATAGAACAATTAGCAGATCAAGTTTCACTTGGAATGTAGAGCCATAGAAGATAAAGAAGATGTAGTGATAAACATACAAAGTTTTTTTTTCACAAATGTTCATTTTATTGGCACTTAATTCATATGTACATATTGAAATCAAATCACCTTTAAATTGTATGTGTAATTTTTTTCAAAATTTATATGAGCTTATGATAAATTTACTATGCAGCCAAGGGGCCATCCACAAAGTACGTCACGCTCCTAGGGGGGAGGGGGGGTTCCAAGCAGCGTGACGACTCATACAAAAATTTCAGAGTTTTAATACAAAAAGTGTGACGAAGGGGGGAGGGGGGGGGGCGTAGAAAATCGCCAATTTTTGTGTGACGTACTTTATGGATCTTCCCCAACTATTATATATAAGATGAAATACACAGATAGAAAAAGTTGTTGAAATTTCCACGAAAGTAATGCACATGCACATGGGAATGCCAAAAAGAGTATGCAATTTTTATTGCATTATGCCACTATTTACTCGATTAAGTGACATAATGCTCTACAAATTGCATACATTTGGAGTGAAATTGATGGAAAAGATTCGTGTATGGTCAGAATAGTGTAATTTTCCGCGTCTGTATTTTTTACGCGCTGATTAGTTTTCATTATTTTTTTCTTTGTATATGTAAGATTCAATAAGCGCACAATAACTACTAAAAGATGTAAAAACAAAATGGCGAAACGTGTTGCTTTTCGATTAAAATATTTCACGAGCAGTATAGTGGAAAAAAGGCAAAGGGCTGGTAGTGGATCGCGTGAAGTAGTTATTTGCTGGTGACAAAATAATGTAAGTAATTATGTAATTCTGAACGAAGTTTATCCAATCTGTATGTTAAACTTAACTTCGTGAAATGCATTGAGTAGGTTTATCTCTAGGGTTTATTATTAGACCTCCGGAAGTTCTTACGAGAATTTCTCTGAAGAGAAGTTCTCAATAATTAATTTCCCTACATTCAATTTTTCCAAACATGAAAATCTATCATTTTCACTGAATGTATTGATTCCCGAATGTAAAATTGCACCAGATGATACAAAGTATTTCTTAAAAGCATCACCGCGATCGACTGTATGTGTCCAAACAAACCAGCGTTCGAAGATTCAATCCTTAAAATAACGGCTCCTTAAAGTATCTACTTTTTCAACAAAAACTGATCAGCCTTTCGTCTTTCAAGAGTGGCTTCTTGGAGATGCCGAACATAATCAGCTGAAGATGATTATTCGTTCCAGCCAAGTATATAAAGACTACATTAAATTGGATCAATATTTCATTGCCATTGCTTCGTCGGTAGATTCGGCTTATATACGTCGTATTATTAAAGTCACCAGACTTGCCCTCGTAGAATTTAATAACCCTCATAAAATCGCTCTCGGCGCGGAGCACCCTGTCTGTCTGAAGTAATCATTACGACATGACACCATCATCCCGGAGATTAATTTCCTATAAAAATAACTATGCGTACGTTGCCGCATAATTGACCGCCAGTGCCGGCAACAAGTGGCCAGATCAAGTGAAAAAATATTCATCAACCATTCTGTTGGAGGTCCTGTTGACGTATCGAGTGTCACGAGGCCTGGGGCACAAACTCGCTGGTTTCATTACTTTTGGTGAAGGTGGAATATTCAGTCGCTCACGAGTAGGTTGGGGTCGGCAGTGGGTCGAGGCCCAGCACTGTCAGCATACCCAAAAAAGCCCCGACCCAGTCATATTTTGTCACAGTTTATTATGTTCGTATGTTACAGTTAGCGTTTGACTCGACTGGGTCGCCATCGCCACCCATAAAAGCGTACTCCCTACAACTCCCCTGCTGGCGTGCGCTCGGGTAATTTATGGAGCAATTTCCTGGCATCCGACGCTGAACAATTCATCTTGCTGAATTTTATTAACTCAAATTTCTACTCTTTCCCTGCCCTCGTTACGCTGCCGCTCCGTGATGCTGGAACTCGAAACCCGAAACCCGGAACTTGGAACCGATCCATCCCACCCACCAGTTGATACCCATATCGGCAATTTTCTAAATTTATCAACCGTAGATAGGAGACAGATGGGCGCCTACCTGTGCATCGCGTCGAACGAGGTCCCGCCGGCCGTCAGCAAGCGAGTCTATCTCAACGTGAACTGTGAGTATGAACCTTAATTGTGGCTTTTGGCCGCGCGTAGGATGTAGCCGGCGTGCCGATATTGACTTGATAAATGTATTGTGCTTCCGAAACTTGTACATTGAGGATGGAAAGTTAATTCCATCGATTCAGTCGTTTTCTCTGTACACTTGCGCAAGCTCTGGTCAATCACGGAATTTCACTTACACATTTGTTTGCACATTCCCATCTTGTTTGTAAATGTCACTCATTTTCGTTGAGACCGAGTAAGCTTTATTTGTCAATTCTTAAAAAAAGCTTGTTTTACAACATTTAATTACCTTAAATTACGTAATGTACTCGTATTCAAATGTATTATTTTTTATTGATTTATATTCAACGATTACGATTTTCTTGCGCTTCTCATTCCAGTCGCCCCGAACGTCACCACGGGCAAAACCCTGCTCGGCGTCTACGAGGATTCGGACATCGAACTGGAGTGCGCGGTCGAGTCGTTCCCCCGATCGGTCAACTATTGGACCAAGGTTTCCAGCGGCGGCGGCGGCGGTAGTGCTGGCAGCAAAAGTGGTTCCGATCACCGGCAGGAAATCATGCTGACCAACGAGCACATGGAAATCCGTGAACAGTACACCAACCTGTACTCGGGCCGGGCCACTCTCCGGATCCAACGCTTCAGCACCGCCGACGCCGGCAGTTACATGTGCATATCATCGAACGCCTTCGGCAAGGCAAACAAAACCATTAGAGTTTATGGTGAGTCAGGATTTACTTTCCCCCATCGATTCCAATTAAGTACCTCCCGAGCTCATCTTTGGTTTTTGTTTATTTCATAGTTTTATGGCAGTGAAAAGTCCATAAAACTAAATTGAAAATTTGGTGCCAAATTACAGTGCTGGGATCAGGAGCGTCAGAATTGAGTCCCATAAAAAGACCCCATAAAATCAACTCTAACAGAGTTTCGTTTCTGCCTGACCGGCCGATGATAGGAAGAGAGAGGTTTTGCCTGCCTGTGACTTGAAGAGTATTAAAGATTGATAAAAATGAAGCCTTTGCAATTTCGGTCGAACGGTCTCAATTTCTTTTGGGTTCGGCATTTTGCGAATCGACAAACATACGCACATAGTTACGGTATTAACATTGGTGCACGTATTGGCAGAGCACACCGTGCCAGTCGGTTACGACGTCGTAAAAAAAGGATTTTGCTCCTTCATACTTTCACTGGTAGGTTTGGACTTACTTACCTACCAACTTCAATCTCCGGTTCATAGAGCTCAAGGAACACGTTTTGCATTGACATTGAAATCTAGTGAAAGCGGATGCACTGGGGATATGTTATAGTGTTCAAAGTAAATCTGATTCGCTTAGTCTTTTGAGGATTTATTTCTTTCAACTATGTTTTAATACGTTTCAACCGTTCCATGACATCCAAATGTACTTGGAAAAATAATCTTCCATTTCTATTCGTTTGTGTGTGTTATAAAACGTAACGAATTTCTATGTAGGGTTATACGATCTATTGTAAAGCAGTTAGGCTTCGTACTACAATAATATACGAATTTTGCGTCCGTTTTTCATTCAAATGGCTGAATTCTTGGCTCTAGGTTTATAGAATATGAGTCAATTCTGCTCAATTCGTATTCTATTGATATTAAATTAAATTTAAATTAATTTTGGTAGGATGTAATAATCAAATCTAAGCATCGATATTACGATGTATATCGGTATATCTGTGTATCATATCCTAAATAACATTTTAAGATTTATTATTCTCTATAAGTTTGCTCTATGGTTTGCCCAAGGCTTAATCCCTATTCAAGCTCCTAGATTTGCATGTCTAATATAATCATTGTTTACTCACGGGCCCGTACAGGCATGCAATTCAAACTTGCTACTGCGACCCGCCTGCGTCAATCAAGCTCTTGTGTCCGATAAGTGGACCTCACTTCATTGTTTTCAGGATTTTTTAAGTATGAAATAAATTGCTCTCAACTTTTGGAGGGGCAATTCTCCAAAATTTCTGAATGAATATTCCGGAGAATTTCTGTAGAAGGAATTCTTGATGGAGGAATTTCCCAGAGTTTCTGAAGGAAAAAATTCTCCAAAAATCCGAAAGTAAGGATATTCCACATTTCTTGTATAATGAGTTCCCAGAATTCATGAAAAAAAATTTTTTTTTTCAAAATATTTGGGGGGAAGATTCCCTGAGAATTCGAGAAAAAGGAATACCTGGGTTGATAGGGGTAAGGTTAGGCTGCGGTTATTTATATTTTCTGGCGAAATAATTCCCAATAATTCCTGAAGCGGTAGGTTCTCAGAATTCCTGAGGAAGAAATGCCCCAGAATAACTATAGATGGGAGAACCCAGAATGCTTGGAAAATCAGTTTCAGGACACGTCTGCAGGTGCAGGCAGCAGTTTTCCGGCCGAGCCTTAAGTTGGAGAACCAGCCCATCCCCAAAAAGACAAAAATATGAAAGTTCTTGGAGTCTCCTTCGACCGGAGCCTTTCATTGCTTCCGCAATTCGGCGAAATCAAAGTAGGCTGTCGGACGAGAGTCAACCGGTGTCCGCGATGTTTTCCCTGTTTTCCCAGTTTCTGGATCTCCCACGTATCCGGAAAGTTACCATCTACTACGCCGGAAACGCCAAAATCGCGGATTATCGACGCACATTGGAAATTCTATCCTGACCGGAGCTTTCTTCATCTTCAAACCTTTCGCCACTAATGACAGCTCGTCATTGGAGACTTGCATACCTGCAGCGGTTACTCAGTCTTCATCTTCGTACGGCGTACGTGGCCACGTCGTAGAACCATGCTGCGGGAAAAGAACGTCCACGAACGTTTTCAGCTTGTCCGGACACATGTCGTCTGGCGTCGCTGGACCCTTGGCCGCCGGCTGTTCGTTGGCTCTAATTTCCTCGGCATCGTCGCATCGCAAGCCCTCGCTAGCGTTTCCGTCAGCTGATCTGCGTCATGGTTTGTAGCGTCGCTGTCCGCTCGAAGTGCTTCGATAAAAAGATGCGTATAGAAGTCCTTGGTCTTCCATCTTCGCCCGCTAGACCTTATATCCCGTCGGCAGCGTCTACCGGTCGTCGTCGTCTTCTTCTTCTTCTTCTTCTACCGGTCGTCGTATCGCTGCTATCTGTGTACCACCATACGCTTTCCTCAGCCGAATGGTCATCTGAGCTTCGCCCAACGTGTATTGTGAGGTCAGTCTCACAATCACCTCTGCCTCCTGCGTTAAAGCAGTAGAAGCATATGTACTAGAACGTTAGCGGCGCTGAAATCATTTGAATTATTTTGCCCAATTTTGCTTCAACAAGCTTCAATTGGCCATAATTTGTGCATCATGTTGTATTGAATGTTTTGTTTCATCTCCAACATAGGTTTGACACTTGTAGTACCAGTTGCCACCTGCTGGCAGTCGAAGTAACCTAGATGTTAGTTGTCGTGATCCGCCGGCCATTTTCGAAGCCCGGTCCGGTGGTTCACCTGACTGGATGACGTCCGTCGATAACCACATTCTACACCAAACTGATGTCTCATTTCAAATGGGCTTTGCTCAATGCCCCTTCCGAATCTTTCTTTCTCTTTCTATCTCCATCACGAACTTCTATCGTTGTTCTCGAGCTATTGTTCGCTCCCAATGTAAATAAATACTAAGGTATGGAAATCCATATATTGTGTGCGTGCCTTTTGTGTATGGCGGAAAATCTTTCACTACTACATTCGAACGAGCTCCCATAAGAAGCCGTGCAAATATGTACGTCACCATTTGCTGTTTACATTTTTCATCATCCAATAATACACTTGCATTTGGTCTTCTTACTCACCTTCTATTTATTCTCATTGGTTCGCTCCGTTGTTCGTTACCACCAAAAATCAGATCGGTAGGTTTTTCCAACCCATGTCAAAATTTGGATTCGACCATTTTACCGAATGTAAATGATAATGGATTTAATCTGATTCATATACTTTCCTCTGATCCCTACAATCCCCTTCACCCCTACTCTCAAAATAAAATTCTATGTATAATAAAATATTTAGTTGAATTTATTATTTATTTAGGTTGAAAACAACTGAAATGTAGTTTAAAAAAAATCAACATCAACAGAGCATTTAAGCATCTTCAAGTAGCGTTTACTTAGGATGCGTAATTTAGGTGATTCAGGTGAATAAGTGATTCGTATACGGATTATATTTTTGATGAACACAAAAATCATCAAGTCCCAACTGGAAGAAAAAAGATAGAACGCTTCAGAATGTAAATAAATATTTTTCGTTTCATTTTTTTTTTTCTCGTTTTCAGCTCGTCTAAATATTTTGACATTTTCGCATAGGCGTGGAAAAATAGTAGGGGCATGCACTACATATCAGCCTAATAATTCGCCAAAAACGGCTTTTGAGCAGCACTCAAGTTCAATTTAGATCTTATCAGCACTGTTACAATGTCGTTAATGTGACTATAGAATCGAATTAATGCCATTTTTAACAGCTTAGTGGTTACTTGGGTATCCCTCAAACATCGAAGCCCGAAAATGTTCGACAACATATTTGCTATGAATATTAGTTTATTGTTCTAAAGCTCATTTTACACTGAAACGATCGTTGATTTTGTTTTGCTAGCATGTGTTTACCAGGCTTAAAACACAAATAAAGTAACAAAACAAAAAATTCAAGTTACATATTATATCTCTAAACAAATTAAAATGCTGATCGGGTTTGCTATCATGTGTGTTGAGTTTTTCAGGCTCAAGAAGAAATCAAGCCACAAAATCAGAAAAAAAAAGTTTCAATAATCCAATCTGCTTAAACTATCTCTAGACGAATAAAAAAATGATGCTAGGCTTTTTAAAAGGCGATCTGGATGCGTCATTAATTCCAAACTCCAATTCCAAACTCCAAACATTTAATGATTCTTACAAGTTCTCATAATTATGCTAAACAATGGCACTACTCAAAAGAAGTTGAGGAGTGAAACAATACATATTTGAACTTTTGTAATTAAGTTTCCCACAAGTTTTCAGTATATGGACGCCATATTCAGATAAGTCTGACTTGCGGTTAGCGGCAGTATAGGTCACATGTGTTGAGCGTGACCGGAGGCCTGCCAGGTTGTTTACCGGGACGGAGGCAGACGAATCATTAGCCTGCTTGCCATTTAAAAAAGATGTCACTCTTTTTTTACTTAGGAAACAGAATAGCTCGACCAGGGCTGACAATAGTCATCGTCGCAGCACAAAATGCCACAGTAGCGACGAATTGTAGTGTCTCCATTGCTACTCGACGCATCGTCGATGACGCACACAACGTTAGCGTCCGTCGAGAAACCAAATCGTCATGACGACATCGAAGAACGAAGACTTCATACCATCATTCTTCAAGCGGCAGCTGCCATGCGAAGATTTTTATTAGCCCTTTGTATTAATGAATTTGAAGTAACGTACGACGGCGTTATAAATGTTATCAATACATTTATTTTACCAAAGTTCCTACTATTTGTTTATTTGAGACCATTATGGTTTTAACCATAGTCCGTCTATAATTTTATTTATTTATTTATTTATTTCGTCAACCGTCGTAGACTAGTACATATAAATATACATAATTTTTCATTTCTTAATGCTAATATACATAAATTGTGAAATATTTAACATATATTTATAATAAAAATCAACTAGATATTTAATAGTACAGATAAAAAATGTTATATCCCAAGTAACAATTAAGGTTGTATCAGAGTTTTATAGCGTTCTTCAAAACCTAATCTCAAAACCTTCCATGCAGTCCTCGCAGTTTCCACAACCTCCTGTAGATTTCCATAAAACCATGTTACAGCCAGTTGGCCCAGTTTTATTGCAATCATTAAAACCTAATATGCGTTCCAGTTCAGAACCAACGGTTTTATAATATACTTCAAGTCTCACATAAAACATGCAACATAAAACCTCCTTCAGCCTTGGTGGTTTTGAGAACCACTATATAACCATGATACAACCACTTCATGACTATGATACAACAACAAATAAGCCGATAATGAGACAGGTGTCAACTCTCAGGGTGATTATTTGTTTCTTGTTTGTACTCGAAAAAATATGCTTTTCTTCCTGCAATTCATGGATTACATGTCAACAACAAAAATAAAATAATTATTATCAGCCAGTTCAATAAAAGTTCATATCTGGCTTTGAGTGTTCTATGCATGTTTGAAGGCATGCCAGGGATTTTTCATGGTGAAACCATGATAAATAATCAGTATTTTAACAATGCGCTTCGTTAATTTGTTATTATTTAGAATTTTTCAAGTTTAATTAATTGCCTTAGTTAATTACTTTGAAAATAATTTCAATGAATAACCACTTTGGTTTATCAAATAATCAAAGCATTGTTCCTAAAACTTATTAGGATGTCCAATTTTACCGTTTAAAAGGTGAAACAGAAATTTGCATGATATTTCGATTTTGAAATTCATTATTTTTTTCATATCGGCGACATTTTTTCGAATAAAACTTTGATTGCATAAAAAATGCCTCTATATAACCATCACTCCTGAACTGGCCCTATCTGGGCATTTCAAACACCTAGAGGTTTTATCTTGGCCTTTTTCAAGACCATGTTACGACTAGCAAGTTTTATCTTGATTAAACATCAAGCTTGGTAGTTTTATATATAATGACAACATGACAATGTAGACAGATATAAAACAAATCATAAACAAACTTTTTCTGCCCTCGGCATCGAATGCTTTTAAATATAAGTATTTCAATGTAAAAGCATATAGTGGCAATTGTTAAATGGTATATTTTGTACCATAAAAGTGTTTTACTCGTGTTAAATTGGTAAAGCATGCAGGGACGGGAATGGTTGACATTTCTTTTTACCATTCATTCTTCCATGCAAAAAAATAAAAACAAAACCACGGCAGCCGCAGCAGCAGCCACGCCAAGCAGACGACGGTCAGCTCATGTTTTTTTTATTTTCTCTCCCCACAATTAATGTTTTCGTACAGTAATTTCACACCGTAAGGTTTCTTACCCCATTCCCGGCCTAACATGCGTACGACTGCATTATTCAATTGATATTTATGACAGGAAGCAACTTTTCCTGAATTTTTTGGGCTGTATAATACTGCATTGGGGTTCACTTCTGCTTAAAAAATAGCTATTCGTGCTAAATATCGTTCAAGAAAGCTTTTATTTGATTTAAATTAACGAGGTGCAGCACTCATTTCAGTCATAGCGATTTCCATTCGGCATTGATATGCCAGTTCCCGGCCTAAGCAAAATTTCACTCAATCTCTCAACATTTCTCTCTCATTCTCTCTCGGGACGGTAGAAAATGCGACGTAAACAAAAATATGCACGTTCCACGACAACAAGATGCCAGATGGTATCATTCATAATCATTTTTATTTGGTTGAGAAGATATATTTACTCATCCAATTTTTTTCCAAATACTTAAAAACAATATTTTTTCACCTTTTGAAATCGAGAAAATTATAAATAACATGATAGCGTCAACGTATTAAACAATTTTCTTATCAACGATGAAGGATCATTTTCATTCTGCTGGCCTTTTGGCAGCACGGTGCGGCTAGAAGTTTTTGGGCCGAGGTGATTTTTTGTTCGGTTTGAGAATACATTTTTAAATGTATTCTAATTATGTTTATATAAGTTCTAGTGATACGTTCTAGTGATTAGATTGAAGTGCGTGTGTGGAGCATTATGGTGTGGTGATTAAAAGCTTGAAGCAATGATTGTAACGAGCACTAGGACGATTTTCAGGTAGGTGTTTATTTGATGATACCGTTTTGTAAAAGTGGAAAGAATCACTCCGGCTCAGTGGTGTGGCATCGGAGAGTAAGATTTTGAAATCTACATTTTTATTTTCTACAATTGGATCAATTAGGAGTAAAACAAGTGATTGAAAGATATTGAATATTGTGAAAAATAAATTGGAGACTTTTTAAAAATTATCAATCATAAACCTACGGCTTCCAAACAGTATAAATCATTAGTTTTCTGTGTAGTGAGCCGGGAACCGGGTCCATAGGCCCAAGTAGTGATTTACCCTATAACCGTTTTTGGTGGGAAATATTCATTTCATTACTCCTCGCTCATTTTAGAGATAAGAACAAATAAATCAGTACCTACGGATAGCACTCCTTCTAGGCTTTGCGCCACATGTAATTAAACTCGATTCTGTGCCGTTTGCGCTGCGCACGAGCCGAAACAAAAAATCTCATACAAATGCTTACCGCACGCCGGCACGACTATAACGTAGCAGCAAACAAACAGTTTGCTTCATCGGAAAAAATAATGTCACGATGTCGCGTACATTTTTTTTTGCAAACTGTTTCGGCTTGTTTGGTGCATGAAATTTGACTGGATAAAATGTAAATATTCGCATAATCAGAGTGTTTTAATGTACATTTCCCAACACTGAAAGCATGTATGGATTAAATACATATTTTCATACCCCTCATGAGCAAATGCTGTTTGAACAGTTTTTTCAACGACTTAAATATATAAGGGAATTGCTCCTGGATTTCAACTCATGGTTCCGATGTTCATCGCATTGAAACCAGAGCAATGGAAAGGTATTTGATTTGTGATTTTTTTCAGCAGGAGTTCGCATGTTGACAAAAAGAAGCGAAGAAATTGGTGCCGTATTTTTTTACCTCCCGATAAGATGAATGTATTTTCAGTGAGTGAGATGGAGATCGGAACAGTCCCCCTACATAATTCACGACGTAGAAAAAACTGCTCATGTTTTTTTTCATTTTCGACTGAAAGCGAAATGAAAAAACTTCCGTGAGACAAACAATTTGTGCTGAAAATTTAGTTTCTATCCATAGTAGTAGTTTCAAGCTTCTAATTCCTATGCAGGTCTTCTTCAGAAGTAAAGGTTATATGTGGGTTTTATACAGGACTCTACGAAGCTTGGCAGCTTTTATAAGTCTTGAACAAAACCAACATATAACTTAACTGCTGGCTTTATGTCAGTTCCATTTTTTAGCTCTGAGGAGGAACACAGGAGCATTATAAAACCTAAAGAGCTGTGGTTTTATATTGGAATTCAAAACGTAGTTCTCAAGTACTCTTGCGGATCTAATTAAATGACAACTGAATAAAACCAAAATAAAACTTTAAGCATTTTTACATGCCGTAATAAAACCTCTATAAAACTAGCATAAATCTTCAAAGCATTGAGATTGTTACTTGGGATATCTCTTGTCTTATGTGTTGCGATTTCGAATTCGATTAAAAATTGTTTTAAGATTCTGCCGGAACATTGTAAAGTCGATAGCTTCGCAGTGTTGATTGTAAATGTTCATTATTCGATTCAAAGGTTCAAATTTAGCATAATTTGTTCGATGATAGTTTGTTATAAATAAGGTACGATTACGAAGTGGCCTTGAAGGAATATAAAAGTTTAATTTTGATATTTTGATTTTAGGTGAATCAACACGTTGGGAAACGATATCATTTATGAAGGAAACCATTGCTATTTCACGCCGCTCTTTCAAAGTCTGTATGGTAATGAGCATGCAGCGTGCTTTGTATGATGGGAGTGGAAATGATGTCCAGCCTAACTTACGAAGAGCAAATAGCAAAAATTACTTTTGTACAGATTCTAACCTCTCTTCGTGCGTGAATGAGAAAGCTATGCCGGCTATGCCACGATAATTACGTACGTCTGATTTTCGACCAGATTTAAATATTGGTACTAGAAAAGAGCTTTTCCATATTTTTGGGAAGATTCCAGATTCCAGAGACTTATTGAAAAGCCAATATAGAGCGGGGGTCTGATGTTTTGGTTGTGTTTTCGTAGTATGGATGCAGTCTCTTTTCATGCTTTTCATCTGCTTTTCGTTTATGGAACTGTCAGTGTGGATCGCACCTATCTCTTTTCTTCCCGTGATTACGCTTATGGCTGTCAGTGCGGAATTTTCAATGTTGGCTACGAAACAAACTTTGGGGGAGGTATACAAGTGTCACTCCCGTGATATAGAGGAATAGTGAGTTCTACTCCTACAATACTGCAATATTCCATTATTGATCTAACATAAGCTACATAAAGTGTTTTAATTGTATATGGGTCATGAAAGTTATAGCAGAAACGCTTTATGAACCCTAGCATGTTATTAGCCCTGTGAATGATTGTGTTGTAGTGGTCTACGAAAGAAAGTTTAGAGTCTAAGATTACTCCTAAGTCCCTTACTCTTTCACATTTTTCCACATTCTGATTCCCTAATGCGATTGAAATGTTTGGTATTGTTCTTTTTCTGCTAAATGATATTAAGTTGCATTTCTTTACATTCACTTCTAATAGGCTTTTCTTGCACCATATGTAGAATTTATCTATTTCATTGCGGAATATATTGACTTCATTTCTTATATCCATGAAGAGTTGCATGTCATCGGCATGAATTAACACTTTCATATTTTTCAGTATGAAGAAAATGTCGTTTACGTACAAGATAAAATGAAGAGGGCCCAAATAAGAGCCTTGAGGGCAAGGATGTTATCGATCATTTAGTAATCTGCCTTCGATCATTTAGTAGTTTGTCAATAACTCACTCCAGAGGCTAAATTTCAAAATATGTTGTATGGTGAACATCTAGTGCAAAGGTTTATCTACAACTCTGCTTAACAGTTCGTTGTTTGAATTTCACTAATAACGGAGCTATAGCGCTAGTAGCAGTAACTTAGACTAAATGATTGCATATTTTGTTATCACTTAGTATAAGTATAGAAACTAGCACCGTAACTCCTTTAATAGTGGAATTCGAACATCGATCTGTTAAAAAGAGTTGTAGAAAAACCTTCGCACTAAAAGTTCACCATACAACATATTTTGAAATTAGGCCTGTGGAAAGAGTTATTGTCAAACTACTAAATGATTGAACGCAGATTACTAAATGATCGATAACATCCTTGCTTGAGGGACTCCCGAAGTGACTTGAATTGGTTTTGATTTGTGTCCATTAAATTTGATAATTTGTTGGCGGTCAGTTAGGTATGATTCAAGCCATTTCAGGAGTCGTGGTTCAATTCCAATGTTGTGTAGTTTAAAAAGCAGTATCGGTATATCAGTGCGATCGAATGCCTTGCTAAATTCCGTATATAGAGCTTCTACATGGTTGCCGTTATCCATTGCATTCAATGGAGAGTCTACGAACTGAAGCAGATTTGTTGAGGTTGAGCGACCTTTAAAAAAGCCGTGTTGTGTGTCAGTCACTCTGTTTTTGATTTGCAAAACTAGCTTCTCGTTGAAAATTGCTTCGAAAAGTTTTGGAATGCAAGAGATAAGGGCTATGCCACGATAATTACGTACGTCTGATTTTTGACCAGATTTAAATATTGGTACTAGAAAAGAGCTTTTCCATAGTTTTGGGAAGATTCCAGATTCCAGAGACTTATTGAAAAGCCAATATAGAGGAGTAGTGAGTTCTTTTGCTAATTTTTTTAATAAATACTGGTGGAATCTTGGTCCCTTCGAAGCATCCAACTTCATTAGAGCGTCGAAAATTTCCTGGACTTGAATTTGATTTACACCAACATCTCTGAAAAATTCTGGATAAAACGCAAAATAATCGCGATCGCGATCTTCTTCCGAAAATGTAGTATAGATGTCTTGGAAAAAATTGGCAAATAAATTACAGTTTTTTCCGAGCTATCGCCAACATTTTCGTCGAGGTGCATTACAGATGGAAAATTGTCTGCAGCGCCGTAGCGCGTGGTTGGCCGAGTTGGCCCCCGCCAAGGGCGCCTGGCCTTAGGGGGCGCCAAAATCCAAAATTCCGCTATAGGAAATGATTAAAAATTATTCGAAAATTCACTGGTTCAAAGTGATACAAATTTAACCTTTTATTACGATTCTCTCGGGGACTACATAATATAATCAATCATTTGACGTATTTCCGGAAGGCCCTGTTCCGTCAATAACTGATACAAGTTCACCTGTCATAAGACGAGTTTGAACAATCCCATTGAATTCCACCACTTAATTGTATCCTGACAGATACGTATTTCGACCTCAACAGTAAGGCCGTCTTCAGTGTCTTGTACTCGACGGTCGAGTCGACAAGTTGAGGTCGAAATACGTATCTGTCAGGATACAATTAAGTGGTGGAATTCAATGGGATTGTTCAAACTCGTCTTATGACAGGTGAAAACATTCCACTAAAAAGCTCAAAATAATTTTCTTATCAAAATGATACAAGTTGTTACCGAATGGTATCACTTTGTGTGTGGTGTTGGTATGCAGGGAAATAATTTGTCAAGTTAGTGTCTAATCGTAATTTTAGAACAGGCAAAGTGGGTGGCAAATGAATACGGTTATCAAAATTATGTGCTCCAGAGTCTTCGATGAAAAAAGGAATAAAGTGATCAGTCGAGGTACGAGATACTAAGAACCTATTGCCAACTCGCATCTTTGAAGTTTATTCCATTCCTTCTGAATCTCGAAATTTAATGATAAGTGGTAAATCAGTCCAAATAGTCAGTCCGATTGTTGACGTTCGGGAAGTGGGAATCCAGCTACGTGCGTGAGTGGTGATTGCGCCTTTTCGACACCTCTCACCAACTGTAGGTGTTATTAAAACACGAGAACGCCATCTTGCAAATCGGTGTCCTGTTGCTGGTAGTTTTCTGCGTGCCTAAGTGCACCTCCGGAGCGAGGAATTACGCATGGCTGGCCAACGTTTGGTTATTGGTTTCCGGGGTTGACAACTGTTGGCCCTAGCTCTGCGATACAACTTCCGTTGACCAAAGCTATCCGGTCGGCAGACGACTTCCAGTGAGCGGTACGTAGTGAAAAAGCCGATCGTCCCCGAGCTTGGCAAGACCTGCCAAGTGAGAATCACTGAGGTTGCTAACATTCTGCCCAGAGGTGCCGGGACTCGTATTTCTGAAGGTACTTCCTCGCCCGGACCGACCGGCGGTACCACGCCACGAACGCCATTTTGTCATACGGAGTCCTGATAACGACAGCTATTGTTCGTCCCAGCTTTTCTCACGTATCGTGTCAACTAACATCGTGTTATCGGCTTCCGTCAACGGATGAAAATTCCGGAATTTACCTCGGTCATAAGATCGTCGAGAAGCAACACCTCGTGGACGCCGCCGGGTCATTCGACGATCATCTGACCAACGACCATCAAGCTACACGTCGCGCCAGTACCTAACGCCATTTGCGATAGTGCCACTTCTAACTGACCAAGCCATTGCCACTGTATCTCATACCGCTGAATAAGCCAAAAAGGTAAAGTGTTAAGAATAAAGTCATTGGGACCTGGGAGAAAGGAGGCATTTTGCGCCCATCCCGGAAGCTGCCGTTGGTCAGACTTGGTCAGCTTGGGGTCTAGGCTAGTCCCTTACTGGGAACTCCCGGGGTCATAACATTTCAATGTATCAGAACGTTGGCATGCTCCCCTAATTTGGGAATGTCTTTTTCATTATTTACTTGATGGAAAAGAAAGTGGAAGGAAAAGGAAGGAACAGGAAATGCAAATGGAAAGGAGCACGAAACAAGCTTCTGGGGAAGGACTTCAATAAGCCAAGGGCGAAGCGTAAATCAAATACATATAGTTTTTGTTCGCGACTTAAAAATTCAAACCGTTATCTGATAATAGATGTACGGAAGTACTTTGTGTAAATTTTAGATAAATTCGCTCATTTTATGCCGACAACTATGCGATCGCATTTGATCCAGTGTAATTTGATCCAGTGTAATCTTTATATGAAGGGCCCTCCTTAGCCGTGCGGTAAGACGCGCGGCTACAAAGCAAGAACCATGCTGAGGGTGGCTGGGTTCGATTCCTGGTGCCGGTCTAGGCAATTTTCGGATTGGAAATTGTCTCGACTTCCCTGGGCATAAAAGTATCATCGTGTTAGCCTCATGATATACGAATGCAAAAATGGTAAACTGGCTTAGGAACCTCGCAGTTAATAACTGTGGAAGTGCTCAATGAACACTAAGCTGCGAGGCGGCTCTGTCCCAGTGTGGGGACGTAATGCCAATAAGAAGAAGAAGAAGAATCTTTATAAACTGGTAATGCTTTTAGCGGGAAAGAGTATTCGAAATGATGGCATGCTGAATATGAGAATATGCATCGAGGGATTTCAGTAACGATGGCTAAATCAGATTAGGGAAAGGGGGGGGGGAGATCAGTAACCGACTTTCTTTAAAGTAGAAATTTATTGGTTCATCCAAAACAAACAGTGCCACCAAACTGCCGTCAGACCCACTTCAAAAACTCATATACCTTGATCTGAACAGCGCCCGTTGGTTATTCTGGCCATCAATCAACCCATTCCGGAATTGTTTTGTTCTTGATACGACTTGGACCAATCGCTATTCTCACAATCAACCAATTCACTCCAAAGTTGAAGTTCATTGAATAATCAGTAGTTTTTGCAAACCAAGCCACTCCGAAATTGAATTTTTCGTCATCGAAAGGGCTAATGGTCATCTACTTCATAAAAGGGTTATTCTTGATGTGACTTTATTCGATAGCAATCAAAATCGAATAGCAAGCGAAAATTGAGAGCTATTTTATTTTCCTAATTAAATCCTTTTTATTTTGTCGTGAATCCACACTTCTGGATCTTTTTTTTACTTGCATTAGTTTATTAAATCTTTCAGAAAATCGTTAAACTTCAGCGGATTTCTAGAAATGTTCTGGTCTTTTAAAAACCCTTACTTTCTACCTATTGGAACATATGCAGGTTATAGAGGTTTTAGGAATTCATAAAGCAAAAATTCAAAATTAAATCTCCCTGCTCATAACACGTTTTTTTTTAACATCTGAGTAAGGGGCGCCTAATAAAGGTTTCGCCAAGGGCGCTGGGAGTCCACGCTACGGCTCTGATTGTCTGATTTTAATTTTGTTTTTAAGTTGAATCAGACAATTAATTGAAAAAGTTCTTTGGACAGGACTTCATTTCAAGCTCAGTTTTTGAATTATATTTTTCAAGTGTATTACTGATGGCTAGATTCAGTTGGTCGCAGATTTCCAAATATTTCGCTAAGTTTCGATCACTCTCTACTTTCTTGTAGATTTTATGTGCTTTTTGTTTTTTCAAATTTTTTATTTCACTGTTGTACCAGATTGGACTTTTTGTATTTCTTTGTCGCCGTTTTTTCTAAAGTGGTATTTATTTATCATCAGACTAAGGCCGGAGTGGCCTGTGCTGCACATAAAAGACTTCTCCATTCAGCTCGGTTCAAGGCTGCACTTCGCCAACCACGCAGTCTGCGGAGGGTCCGCAAGTCGTCCTCCACCTGATCGATCCACCTTGCCCGCTGTGCACCTCGCCTTCTTGTTCCCGTCGGATCGTTGTCGAGAACCATTTTCACCGGATTACTGTCCGACATTCTGGCTACGTGCCCGGCCCACCGCAGTCTTCCGATTTTCGCGGTGTGAACGATGGATGGTTCTCCCAACAGCTGATGCAATTCGTGGTTCATTCGCCTCCTCCACGTACCGTCCGCCATCTGCACCCCACCATAGATGGTACGCAACACTTTCCTTTCGAAAACTCCCAGTGCGCGTTGGTCCTCCACGAGCATCGTCCAGGTCTCGTGTCCGTAGAGAACTACCGGTCTTATAAGCGTTTTGTAGATAGTCAGTTTGGTACGGCGGCGAACTCTACTCGATCGGAGCGTCTTGCGGAGTCCAAAGTACGTACGATTTCCAGCCACTATGCGTCTCCGAATTTCTCTGCTGGTATCGTTATCGGCGGTCACCAGTGAGCCCAAGTACACGAATTCTTCAACCACCTCGATTTCGTCACCACCGATAGAAACTCGTGGTGGGTGGCTCACATTGACTTCTCTTGAGCCTTTTCCTATCATGTACTTCTGTCTTCGACGTGTTGATGACTAGTCCAATCCGTTTAGCTTCGCTTTTCAGTCTGATGTAGGCTTCCTCCATCCTCTCAAAGTTACGTGCCATGATATCAATGTCGTCGGCGAAACCAAATAACTGGACGGACTTCGTGAAAATCGTACCACTCGTGTCAATTCGTATTACTCCCTCCAAAGCGATGTTGAATAGCAGACACGAAAGACCATCACCTTGCCGTAACCCTCTACGCGTTTCGAATTGACTCGAGAATGCCCCTGAAACTCGAACTACGCACATCACCCGATCCATCGTCGCCTTGATCAACCGTATCAGTTTATCCGGAAATCCGTTTTCGTGCATTAGCTGCCATAGCTGGTCCCGATCGATTGTATCATATGCGGCTTTGAAGTCGATAAATAGATGATGTGTGGGCACGTTGTATTCGCGGCATTTCTGCAATACCTGACGTATGGCGAGCACCTGGTCTGTGGTAGAGCGTTCACCCATAAATCCCGCCTGGTACTGCCCCACGAACTCTCTTGCAATTGGTGTTAGTCGACGGCATAAAATTTGGGAGAGTACCTTGTAGGCGGCGTTCAGCAATGTGATTGCGCGGTAGTTGCTACAATCCAGCTTATCGCCCTTTTGTAGATGGGACACGACACCTTCCATCCACTCCTGCGGCAGAACCTCATCCTCCCAAACCTTGGTAATCACCCAATGCAGCGCTCTAGCCAGTGCTTCACCACCGTGTTTAAACAGCTCTCCTGGTAGTTGGTCAACTCCAGGGGCTTTGTTGTTTTTCAGCCGGCCGATCTCCTCCTGGATTTCCTGGAGATTCGGAGCCGGAAGTCGCATGTCCTGCGCGCGTGCTCCTAGGTTCATTACCATACCGGCACCGTTGTCTGCCATATCGCCATTCAGGTGCTCTTCGTAGTGCTGCCGCCACCTTTGGATCACCTCACGCTCGTTCGTAAGAAGGTTCCCGTTTATGTCCTTACACATATCGGGCAGTGGCACGTGGCCCTTACGTGAACGGTTCAACTTCTCATAGAACTTTCGTGCGTTATTAGCGCGGCACAGTTCCTCCGTCTCTTCACGGTCTCGATCTTCCTGCTGGCGCTTTTTCCTCCGGAAAATCGAGTTTTGTCTGTTCCGCGCCCGTTTGTATCGTGCCTCGTTCGCCCTCGTGCGGTGTTGCAGCAATCTCGCCCATGATGCATTCTTCTCCTCAACTAACTGCTCACATTCGCCGTCATACCAGTCGTTTCTCTGATCCGGAGCCACCGCGCCTAGTGCAGCGGTTGCGGTGCTTCCAATGGCGGATCGAATATCTCTCCAGCCATCTTCAAGAGATGCTGCGCCTAGCTGCTCTTCCGTTGGGAGTGCCACTTCCAGCTGCTGCGCGTAGTCTTGGGCTAGTCTACCGTCTTGTAGCCGCCCAATGTTAAGCCGCGGCGGACGACTCCGACGCGTGTTGATCACCGTCGAGAGTTTTGAGCGCAGACATACTGCGACGAGGTAGTGGTCGGATTCAATATTCGCACTGCGGTAAGTGCGTACGTTCGTGATGTCGGAGAAGAATTTACCGTCGATTAGAACGTGGTCGATTTGGTATTCCGTTTCTTGGTTAGGTGGTTAGGTCTTGTGGATATTCTTGCGGGGGAAGAAAGTGCTTCGGACTACCATTCGGCGGGAGGCTGCAAAGTGATTCATCGTTGGCCGTTTTCGTTCGATACGGTATGCAGATTATCCGGTCCGACGACCGGTCTATACATTTCCTCCCTTCCTACCTGAGCGTTAATGTCGCCGATGACGATTTTGACGTCCCGCAGTGGGCATTCATCGTATGTCTGCTCCAGCTGCGCATATAACGCTTCTTTCTCGTCGTCGGATCTCCCTTCGTGTCCCAATCACGCGTTGGCGCATCTTTCCCAGCACTATGAAGCCGGTTCCCAGCTCGTTGGTAGTGCCACAGCTTTGGTAGAAGGTAGCCGCTCGATGCCCGCTTTTCCACACTTTCTGTCCTGTCCAGCAGATTTCCTGCAGCGCTACGACATCGGAGTTGCGGGGATGTAATTCATCGTAGATTACCCTATCGCAACCTGCGAAGCCTAGCGACTTGCAGTTCCATGTTCCAAGCTTCCAATCGTGATCCTTTATTCGTCGCCTAGGTCGTTGCCGATTGTATCGAGTCGTATTATCTTCTATGTCGTTCGTAATAGTTGTTTTTAAAGGCGGCTTATTGGGCCTGCGCAAACCTCCTGTCTCGTCGGAGGGCCGTCGTGTCAGGGCTATTTAGCGTCCCACCTAACACCAGGACTTGGGCTTGTACGCTTTGAGCGGCACACGGTCGCTTTGGCGGAGCCTACTTGCGGATACATGCAGCTTTTTATAGAGGTTTAACAGGGCCCACTGTCAAACCCCACCACATCCTAGGCAGGCGCCACAACTCGCAGATGGCCTGGGGAGGGATCGTCAAGCCCTTGGATATAGTCCCTGCTGCCCCCATGCGCCAACTTATGCAACAAGCGATTGAGCTGAAATTTTGAGAAGTTGATTTTTTTACCCAAAAGACACAATCCTGGGGGGTGCCCCGTGGAATTCCACAACTTTTTGTTTCCTGGGCCAGTCTAGTCAACAGTACGTAAAAATTTAATATTGTTTCGTGTTATGGCTCTGCGATAGGAAGAAAAATTAGTTCAAAAAGTAACACTAACGATAAATGCTTGAAACTAAGATACGATTTTTGAACGATTCTTATTCGCTGGTGAGTTTTTATTAATTGATAATTCAAACTTACATCGCGTGTGAGTGTTCATCAGCCTTGATTTATATGAAACATAATCTTTCCAATATAGGGGTAACGGCTCAAACCTTGGCCCATTATGCTACGGTTGAGCACATTTATCGTTATAAATCTTTATATATTGCATTTGCAACCAGAATTATTCCACCAGCCGGCTTGCTTACATTTGGTTTTGACGCAAAATATCAAAAAACGACGATGAATGTCCGCAATATCTCATTAAAACCAGCGATAGTCTCGAGAGAAATGGACAAAATGTCAGCATCCGTGTCCCTATCAGGTGGATAATTTTTCAGCCCACTTGGGACGAGTGATTGTTGATTTCGAACATACGAGAGATAAAGATGGGTTGCTGTTTATAGTACCAGTCATTTTGCTTGCGTTGAATAAAGGCAGCATGCAAACAAATAGAGAAAATCAAATCATATTATTGAGCGTGAATTCTAATTGGTTGCATGTAAAATACTACCACACCACACTATTGCGAGAGTGCGCTTCAGATTCCCCCAATAGCACGCTTACCAAGGACATGCTAACGAAAATACTATTATATGAATCATTTATTTTCCAAATATTTACCATATTTGCAAGTGTAGAAGTTTAAAAAATGAAAACTGTATTAAAAACTGCACTTGCAAAAAGGCTACATGTTCTAGCCCTCATGTTTTGCCTTCAAACAAATTGCATACGTTAATTATTGGCTGCCGCATAATTTTGAGATTTACTGCTAGTTGAAATCATGGCAGTGGTGTTGCTCTCGCTCTCGCGATACTCTCAAAGAAACTTTTTTCCAAAACGTAAACAATGCTTTAGGTGGGGATGGTGCATAACGCACTATTGAAGAAAGCCAATTGTAAAACTTATTCTAGGCAATTCCTTGCTTTGTACTGTGCATAAACAGTTATAACTGTGCCAACTACCTGATATTATTACACAATTATTCATAAATACAATTAAAGGATGCTTGTTTTTAACTCTGCCTGCATTGAAATTTCATGATTGGTACGTGCGTTTGATTCCACTCCTCTCTATATCGATCAGCTGTTGTGAATCCTCTCAAAACTCTCACGTGTTTCAACTTCCCGAGTTAAAAGAATACTTTTTCGTTATCATTTTACAGATCAAAATACTTTTTGCAAGCAATAATAAACCTAAATTATGATGAAGGTATTTGTCAAGTAATTTGACTTCAAATTATTTTCATGAAATGACGTTGAAAGTTTATCTAATGAAACATATGATCCATTGTATCTTTCCATTATTAAATGAGAAAATGTTTGTAGGATTCGTGCGAAAGATGATAAAACTAAATATTCTTACACTAATTGAATCATTTATTTACGAAATTATGAAGAAAATGATGTATCGAACCAAGAAAGGTTGATGCTTGAATCGCTTTTGCTTGAATCGTGTTTGGAAGCCGTAAGGTAGGCAATTATTTTTAGTATGTTCTGCGAATGAAAGCGATTATATCGTGATTCGAGAAAAGCATCATGAGGGCCCATTTACTACGTGACGTTTTAGGTTGTGGGAAGGTTCTTGTCTGAGCGTTAAGGACTTTATAAATTTTAGAACCCTACCATACATGAAGCATTACTAGAGGCTTGGTTTGGTGTGAACCAAACACCGAAACGTCGGCGATGATAACATAAAAATCATTCAGCTCATCATAAAGACTGCAAGCCGAAAATAAACCCTTCCAGTTCATTGAAATTCAGTCGTTTACAAACATGGTATAAAACTATCGTTAGCTAAAAAGAGGCAAAATAATATCAACTCATCCTAAGTAACACCGACGGTTCTATCACAGGTTCTATCATGGTTTTATAGCATACTTGAATAGTAAATCGTTGTCTCCAATTATAAATCATAATTATTACTTGGGATGCAGGAAAAAATATTGAAAATTAAACGACAAGTAAAATATGAAGTAAAATTACTGGAAGTTATTATTTTACAGGTAACCAAAGAATATGTTAACTATAACTTATTGCAATACGTTTTCATAAGAAATCACTGAAATTCATAAAAATGCTTTTCATCGAATTAATTGGTTTGCATCGCTTAATTGACTTATAATTTTTGTATATTTATGTGTAATTCTCATATTGTCTGGTACAGATTTTTGAAGATTTTGGTACAGATGAAAAATATTTTTGAGGCCATGGTACAGATAAAAATGTGGCAACACTGATTGTGCTCTCTTGCTTTTGCGTTCATTTATGGTTTTGATATTCTGTAGTACGGCTACGTATGTACAGTCGATCCATAATCAGTAAGCTAAGTATACCATAAACAGGATCTTACTGGTATTGATCCTGATGTGCCGGTTTTAACTCCTGCTGGGCTTGTGTGCTTTGAGCGGCGCACGGTCGCTTCGATAGGGCCTGCTTGCGGACACATGCAGCTTTTTATATTTTAATAGAGTTTCAACAGAGCCCACTGTCAAACCCAACCACATCCTAGACAGGCCCCCTAATTCACTGTGGCCATGGGGAGGGGTCGTTAAGCCCTTGGACTAAGTCTCTGTTGCCCCTCAAAATAACATCAAAAAATCGAAACAAAATAACGCTTAATCGGAGTGTAAATATCGTTTCCCGATAGATCGTATCGGTATCGCTCATATCTAATGTTGGCTTCTTTTACGTAAGGGCGGATTCGAGTGAAAAGGACCTTCTCGAAATCATAAAAGCTCGTTTACTTGGATAATTATTATTTCATGAACGGAAAACATAATGATTTTAACGATTTGATGAATGGTTCATTTTTATTCGGGTTTTCGTTTACTATTGAATTTTGCTATCGATCAGAGTTTTTCTTTTAAAGGGTTTGGCGTAAATGATGTACCCACCTTCAGATGTCAAATACGGGAAAATGTCGTTTTTGGTTTTTGGGTTGTATGGAGTTTCCCAATGCAATTTTAATTTTTTTATGGGTATTTTGGACATTTTGTGAAAATCTTTAATTAAGTGACGGAAATATCGCATTCAATTATTCTTCAATTATTTGTTTCCATCACTAGAATCGGATAAATTTTTTATTGAAAATTTCTGTTTCCGAAGGGGAGCTTATAACTGTAGTCCTTTTGTGTATTTTTTCGACAATATGTTGCATCAATCCAGCTTTGTTCAGCCTCATTCGACACAGTTGCATGCTAAGGCCGTCATATAACTTATCCAGTCGTAAAACTTGATAGTTTCCATCAGCCAAGTACTCTCTCGCACCGAAATCGAATTTATATGAATGTATTTCGTAAGCAGGATTTATCAATACCCTCCCTCCATCCTTTGGCACAGGGTTTTATTTTATTGGTCCATTCGTAGCACTTGGTTGCAAATTCACTACCGTACGAACGAATCCAGCTGACTGTAATAAATTTGCTTCTTTGTTTTACTATTTCTTGCACTCCACTCTGCCAGAAATCAAACGGCCAACAACCACCACCACCACGACCACAACGACGACAACAACCACGACCACGACGCCGGAGCCACCCACGACGATGCCACCGGAGCGGAGGACCACTCTTATGGGACACAGTGAGTATTTTTTGTTGCCTGTTGAGGAACTGATGTATGCGTTTAGCGTGATATGTGATAAAGTGTATCAAAATATTGCCCGCACAGCATTTTTTTTTCTGGAGAAAAGTCTTCAAATTATTGGTGGCGGTTTAAATGACAGTCGATTCTACAAACTCTGATTAACTACACAACGATTTTCGCTACCTTATTGAGCTACAAGATATCTTATGTTATGTCGCGAATAATAGGATCTTATGTTACTTTTGAATCAACTATCTAAATCAGTGTTTCCCAACCGCTGGTCCGCGACCCCCTGCGAGACCGTGCCAAGGGAGCCGTGAAAGCTTAATTAAAAATTTCTCCCACACACAGATAAAACTATGTTGTGACACACTGATATACAGTTTGCCAAAATTATGTAAGACGACATCATGCCATTTTAATTCTTCATCCGCAGACTGCTATTTGCTACTGCGTCTGCATTAGTCTCGAGCCGTCCGTTCACACTTTCTTGTGCGCAGCGCAAACAGAACAGAATCGAGTTTACTTAGGCTTGAAAGCCCTTGAAAGAGTGCTAGCCACAGGTTCCTACTGAAAATTAAAATGAAAATTGCCTAGCCCGACACCGGGAATCGAACCCAGCCACCCTCAGCATGGTCTTGCTTTATAGTCGCGCATCTTACCGCAAGGCTTAGGAGGGCCCGGTTTCAATATTGAAGAACAAACTCCATTGAAATCATTATCAACTTCATAATCGGTATTTAAAACTTCAGTTCTAGACCAACATTTGAAAAGGGCGTAACATCCAAAAATTATTCCTTTTGATTCTTCGTCTACACATAATGCTTTATATGTGGACAAAGAATCAGAAGGAATGAATTTTGGCTGTTACGCCCTTTTCAAATGTTGGTCTAGAGTTCGCCATTTTCGTTTGCAATCAGAGTTTCATAAAAAACACTGTGCGGACAATATCCCAAACACACTGTGAATAACTGATATCATTCAATTTGCCGCCGATTCGATCGATTTTTTGCTCGTTCTTCATTCCACAGAAGCACCGGACGTGGTGCAGCACCCCCCGACCGACTTCATCGTCGAGTACATCACCAACCCGCCGGTGTACGTCGAGTATGGACCCAATGGGGAGCCGTACTTCAACCACTACCCGCAGCTGACGGCGTACTCCAAGTCTTCCCCGGCGAACCACGGGGGTCACGGTGGGACGGGCGGCGCTGGTGGCGGGGCCGCCGGCGACGATTCGTCCTCCTGCAGCTCGCTGCTGGTGTCCTCCGGCGAGGAACGCCTCATGACCATTCTGGGTATGACGGCTCTGTCGGGTTTGTCGTTGTTTCGTTTTCTTTCAAATCTATCTTCCCTGGATAACGTTTTTTCTGCTGCTTCTGCTGATCGGCCGGAAGCCCAAGGAGAAAAGTTTCCACCTGATCGAACGGCATGGGGCGGTGTGAGCGCTGGGGTAATTGAGGGTGAATGTTAAGTTGTTTTCTTCTGTTCTATTTTTGGGTTCCCATTTCTAAGTTAGTGAGTTCGTAGGATCATATTTTATTAAGATTGAGAGAAGATAAATGCTAGGCGATAATGAAATGGCAGCAGATTGAAAATGATGATATGTCTTCTGGGGAGACAGAAGACAACGTTAAATAAATAAATGAAATATTTCTAGTAAAACTGTATATAAGCGGAATCAGAATCAAGGTGTCGTATGAGTCTGAATCCCTATTGTGAGAGTAAAAAAATGTGAATTAAATAATAGGAAACAGTTACAAGAACAAATGAGACAAGTACGTTTAATAAATGATGTATATTATAACAAATGAACTGGTGTGAGTTGATCACTGTTTCTAAATATCCGAAAACAATGATGGCAAATATCTAGGACCAATGTCTAGGGTAACGATGGTATTTTGGACATCTGAATATATTTTGGACTTTTGGCTATGTCATACAGTGACCTGCATATTAAAAAGCCCACTTGCCGTTTTTCATACTAAATGGTCAACTTTGGAGATCTAGATCTCGATTGCGTGTGAACCAATTTTGCTGAAAATTTGACCAGAGCTCAGATTTAACTTGAATTTTACCACACCTAAGTTCGACCATATTGATTCATAGGGTAAAAAATTATCGCGGTAATACCAAAATGATTTTGACGTAGGACTACGTCTGTGTTTTCTATATTGGGGTACACTTTACGATTACGAAAATCGGGGACCGTCATGAAAATATGATAGACTTTAAACTTTAATATCTAAGCCGTTTCTCGATGGATTTTCAATTTTTTAGAACCTATCGATCAAGGATGAGTCAACGCTTCTTTGTATTTATTTGAAAATACTGATTTTTAACTATTTATTATCGATAATTGATAAAAAAATTAGAAATAGGTAAACTAACCAATCGCGTACATGCATCACTAGCACAGACATCAAAAATCAATCACTTGCGGGTTTGGATCTAATCCTCAGTTTGAACAAGATTTTACGCATAGCAGACGCATCAAAGCGATCGTAGCGGAGCGGACACAGCATCACGGAGGCGCTAATAACAAAAAAATCCATCGCATTGGTGGTGGTGCTCGATGTGTTGCTGCAGATCATTCAACATCAACGAACCAGAATTTCATATGAAGAAAAGGTTGACCATAAAAATAAGACTGTGGCGATCCCGCACCGCAAGTGCCGATGCTGAAAATTTATTTCAAATTGTGGTGTCAGCAGGCATTGCAATCCATCTCATCATTCGATCTTCTGAGCAAAGATACAGATGAAATAATGGGATATCGATCTTAGTTATCTATCTGCTCAGTAAACAAACTGCAATGTTCGCCATGGAGAAACATTTTTTCACTGCTTTTGTTGTAGCAACGCCCTCGCAACGTGTACAAACCCCGAGCTACGCTGGCTATCAGGATCATCATGATATGCTCAAATGATAATATCTTTCCAGAGTGCTCTTTGATTAGAGATAATATCTTTGTACAGGCAAAGATTATACCCTGTGCTTAGATGATATTGCAATGCCTGGGTGTCAGTTAGTTGGAAAGGAACATTGGGAAAAGAAAATTGGTTCTTCTCAGGACCTACATTTTATGAAAAGAAAGAGTTAATTGCGAAAATGGACTGTTTCGGTGGCATCGGGTTTAGCGTGGTAGCTTGGTTGCTGTTAGTGATCCCATCCATGAAAATTCACAACATCATCTCCCTCCGACGCGCTATCAAATTCGCTATTTACGATTGAGTTTTTAACTTTGAAGAAAGTTTATTTGGGATAGTCGGATCAACTTTCTTTTATATAAAATCAATGAAGACGCCACCTTTGTGAAAAACTATCTACCTACAGCAACCACCCATTAGTGAACGTCGCTTGGACAGACAGATGCCAAGAGATAATGTTTTGTAATATGAAGAAACTTCGTCTTGAGTCAAATTTCTGTTGTCATTCCTCGCAACAATACGCATCTTAGATAAACAACATCTCATAACCAAATTCAGAATCTTTCCGTCCGTTGTCTGTGGAAACCCGATCGAAATCGCTCGCGCGAGCCGAAAAGCAGCTTTCTTATAACTAATGAAGTAATTCCATTAGCCCCGCCCCTTCATTAATCGTTATGAGTGCACATTATATTTACAACCATATCAGATCACAAAAAAGCGGCATCTCGATTCCAGTTCGAGACAGCAACACGTACGGACGTGTTTTTTGCTCGCGCATTTTTTCTAAGTGTTTTTTCTCGTTCTTTCGCTGTTTGCGTTTTCGCTTGTCGCGTTGGCGTTATTTTCTCCCGGACCCGTCATGGGAGACTCGGTGGCCGATTCGGTCGCTGGAAAAGTGCCTAAGCGCACTGCTCTTGGAGGCGCGGGTAACCCCTCCAAGCAGCTTTTGCAGAGCAACGTGTTCTCGCCGTTGCCGAGGAAGAGAAGAGGAAGAAGCAGCAATCGCAGCTTCCGCAGGTGCAACCGGAGCGGAAGGAGAAGTGCCCGCCTGTGTTTGTGAAGGGCGATCCGCCGGATTTACGCCCAAAAATTCGCCAGCTGATCGCTAAGGGGCTGAAATGTACTTTTCGGCTCTGCAGCGAGGGCGTGAAAGTGATGCCGGCCAACAGGGACCATCATCAATCCGTCGTGGAGTTCCTCGAGGTCCACAAGTATGAGTACTACACTCATGACCACCCCGGCACGAAGCCGCTCAAGGCTTTGCTGCGAGGACTTCACGACATGAAGGAGGAAGAGCTCCAAGCAGAGCTTGAAAGTTGCGGACTGAAGCCAGTAGCCGTCCACAAGATCGCTCGTCATGACAAGGCGAGGAAATATCGCGACCAGCTTTACCTGATCCATCTGGAGCACGGCTCCACTACCTGGAAGGACCTGAAGCTGGTTGGCGTTATAAATTACACCGTCGTTGACTGGGAGCGATATCGGCCAGTGCACCGCGATGTCACGCAATGCACCAACTGCTTCAATTTCGGGCACGGCACCAGAAACTGCCGCATGAAGCCGCGCTGCAACAAGTGTGGCGAACCCCATCCGACTGACGAGTGCGACAAAATGGAGGTGGCCGATCCCAAGTGCGCCAACTGTGGCGACAAACATCGGGCCACCACAAAGGGCTGCGCAAAGCGAGCCGAGTTCCTGGAAATCCGGAAGAAGGCTTCCACCAGGACCATTCCGAAGAAGAACCGTGTTCCTGTAATCAACGAGGTGAACTTTCCAGCTATCCCGGCTCCCCGTCGTGTGATTCCAATACTCCCACCGCTACAGCCGCACAAGCGACTGGCAGCGGCAGCTGCATCGGTCCAAGCTCCAGCATCGTCTGCACCATCCACCAGCGAATGGCCCCCGCTTCCTCCTCTTGGGTTCCGTCGGCAGTCGGAGAACGAAGCCGTCCCACCGGAAGAATCTGCCCCGCTGTACACTCCGGAGCAACTGATGCCGATCTTCGCGCAGCTCGCCACTCGACTGCGCGGCTGCAAAACCCGATTCGACCAGGTCTTCACACTTGGCATGTTCATCATTAAAAATGGCTGCTAGGGTGGGCCTGGTCAACTGGAACGCTTGCTCGCTAAAGAGCAAAACAATCGAGCTGAAGGATTTCCTTGAGGAGAAGGAAATAGACGTGGCGTTCATCACCGAAACGCACCTAAAACCGGAGGTGAACATCAACATCCCGGACTTCCGCATCGTGCGACTCGACCGGCCGACCAGGGGAGGTGGTGTGGCCATCGCTCTTCGCTACAACATCAACTGTCGTCTGCTTCCAAGCTTCCAGCTCAGTGTCATCGAGGCCATCGGTGTCGAAATCACCACTTCGGTCGGCACAATCGCGCTCATCGCGGCGTACTGTCCAACGCAAGCCAAAGCCGGCGATGGATCATCGGCTGCCCTTTGGAGGGACATCGTCAAGCTGACGGTGAGGCAAGGTCAGTATATCGTTGCCGGCGACTTGAATGCCAAACATCAAGCCTGGGGCAACAGTCGCAGCAATCGAAACGGCACCATCTGGAGCAACGACATGGAGGAAGGCCACTACACGATTCTGAGCCCGGATTACCCACTCGGCTGAGTCGGTCCGGTGCCCACGCAACGCTCGACCTCTACGTAACAAACCTGAGTGACCACGTCTCGCAGCCGGTTGTATACCAGGAGCTCAGTTCGGATCACTATCCGGTGGTGGCGGAACTGGGCTCCTCGGTCAATCGGCACCAGCAGTTACGGCGGAACTACCACCGAGTGAACTGGCAGCGTTTCCAGCAGTGCGTCGATAACACCGTCGACTACGAGGTGCGTCCGGAGACGCCGGAAAGTATCGACCGCCAGCTGTGCGCTATCGAGGAGGCGATCACGGCGGCCCGAGAGCAACACGTACCGACGGCTCGGCAGGTAAGCAACTCCTTAAACATCGATACACTCACCAAAGATTTGATTCGATTGCGGAATGTCACTCGCAGGCAGTTTCAGCGTACTGGACTGCCTGAGCTTAAGGCACGCTGCAATCGAATCACAAAATTATCAAGGCCAGAATGGTGGACCTCAAAAATAACGACTTCTCGAATAAGATCCGCACTCTCCCAGACTATGCTAAGCCGTTCTGGAAAATGACCAAAATTCTAAAATCCAAGCCTCGGCCCATTCCACCTTTGATCCCACTAGACAATAATGGCTCTAAGGATCGCTTGATAACTCCTGCAGAGAAGGTCGCTGAAATAGGTCGTCACTTCGTCAGCTCACACAATCTTGGGCAGAACATCGTCAGTCCACACGAAGCAGCCGTCAACGAGCATGCTAACAACATCCATTTGATTCCCAACGACTTCTCGGAGGAGTTGGAGATCTCAACTGACGAATTGACGGCCTATATCAAATCGTCGAAGAACATGAAGGCCCCAGGCTTCGACAGCATCCTGAATCTCGAGCTCAAACACATGAGTGCTCCGTTCTTTGAGCACCTCTCGCTGATCTTTAATCAGTGTCTCCGGCTTAGCTACTTCCCATCGTCCTGGAAGTCAGCGAAAGTCATCCCCATCCGGAAGCCTGGGAAGGATCCTTCCTCCCCCAAAAGTTATCGACCCATCAGCCTTCTCTCAGGGTTATCCAAGCTATTCGAAAAAGCTATTCATCATCGGTTACTTGAGTCTGCCGAAAATCTCAACATCTTGCTCGAGGAACAGTTTGGTTTCCGACGAGGTCGGTCAACTGTACACCAACTGACCCGAGTTACCAACATCCTCAGACGGAACAAGTTTGTCTCGAAAACATCCGCCATGGCCTTACTCGATGTCGAGAAGGCATTTGACAATGTATGGCATGATGGCCTGGTGTACAAACTACAACGCTACAATCTTCCCAGCTACCTGTTGAAAATCATCAACAACTCCCTGTCGGCAAAGGACTTTCCGGATCTCAGTCAGCGGAGCGAGTTCCAATGCGCTCATCGTCGCAGGCGTCCTGCAAGGCAGTATCCGCGGACCCCTGCTTTTCAATCTGTACAGTGTACACCTCCGTCATGTCAGAGCCGCCAGAAGGCGGCATTCTGTGTCTGTTCGCTGATGACACCTACATCGTCTACCAAGGTAGAGGGATCAGAGCGCTAGTTCCAAAACTCCAATGAGGCCTGGATGGCCTGACAGGGTATCTCACCAGCTGGAAGATTTGTATCAACGCGGCGAAGACACAGGTCGCCTGAGGACTGTAAAATCATCCTCAATGGCACGACTGTGGAATGGGCTAATGAAGCCGACTACCTTGGCTTGACCCTCGACAGCAAGCTTATTTTCAGGCAACAGGTTGACAAAACGGTGACAAAGTGTAACGTCTTGTTGAAACTACTGTACCCTTTGATCAACCGCCGGTCGTCATTGTCCCTGAAAAATAAGCTTGCTGTCTACAAGCAAATCATCCTCCCTGTGATCGAATATGGCATGCCGGTCTGGGAGAGCTGCGCTAAAACCCACCACCTCAAACTTCAACGGGTCCAAAACAAATTCCTGCGGATGATCCTCAACACCCCTCCCAGGACAAGAACATCCGAGGTTCACCGTCTGGCCGGAATAAAAACCTTACATGAACGCTCTGGTGAGTGTAAAGAAAAGTTTAGGGTCCGTTGCTTGCACTCGGACCAAGAAGCGCTTAGGGCGCTAGTTCCAATCTAGGTTATCAAATTTTTATTGTAAATATTAGTGTACATAGTAGTTAGGTTATCAAATTTTAAAAAACACACTAGCGCCTCCTGAAGGCCGTTATGATACATTATATTTTAAAAATTAAGTAAAAATATATAAATAATAATAATAATAATAATTAAAATTGAAGTTGGAGGGCCAAGCCGGCCGATCACTGTACATGTCAAAAATAATTGTAAAACAAAAAATGTGTAAATAAAGAAGAATTTTACTACTTACTACAAAGGGGCGGGGCTTACGGGTTTAATTTATTAAATACAAGAAAGCTGCTGTTCGGCGCGCGCGAGCCATTTTGATCGGGATTCCACAGAAGGCGGTTCGACATTCGATGCAGCGAAGCGGACACAGCAGCACGAAGTGGGTGGCAGTGTGGCAATGCTGCAAATTTACACAAGCGATTGGATGCAGTTAGTTATTGGAATGGGAATTGGGAAAAGAAAATTGGTTCTTCTCAGGACCAACATTTTACGAAAAGAAAGAGTTAATTGCGAAAATGGACTGTTTCGGTGGCATCGGGTTTGGCGTGGTAGCTTGGTTGCTGTTAGTGATCCCATCCATTAAAATTCACTACATCATTTCCCTCCGACACGCTATCGCTATTTACGATTGATCTCATAACCAAATTCAGAATCTTGCGAGAAAATTTCATAGGATTCTTAGAATTTGTCATTCTCCTAACGGTCCGTTGTCTGTGGAATCCTGATCGAAATGGGTTGCGCGCGCCTCAAAAAGCAGCTTACTTATATCCAATGAAGTAATTCCATTAGCCCCGCCCTTTCATTAATCGTTATGAGTGCACATTATATTTACACCCATATCAGCTCACAAAGGGGCGGGACTTACGGGCTTAATTTATTAAATACAAGAAAGCTGCTGTAAGGTACCTTCGGAGGCTTAGCGAAAAATCATCAAGTGGCGGTCGGACAGTTGCAACGCAAGGAGTCGAAAAGCGATTGGTTGCAGTTAGTTATTGGAAAGCCGCATTGGGAAAAGAAAATTGGTTCTTCTCAGCACCAACATTTTATAGAAAGAAAGAGTTAATTGCAAAAATGGATTGTTTCGGCGGCATCGGGTTTAGCGTGATAGCTTGGTTGCTGTTAATGATTCCATTCGTTCAAATTAATTGCATCATCTCCCTCCGCCGCGCTATCAAATTTGCTAGTTACGATTGAGTTTTGCACTTTAAAGAAAGTTCATATCGGATTGTCGGATCAACCTTCTTTGGTATCAAGACCTTTTTGGAGGAGACCATCCTCAAAAATTGCCGAAATAAAGAAGAAATAAGCAGAATCAGAAGTGGCGTAAAACCAAACGCAAATATATTTATTTGCAACTTTTGGTTTTCGCCCGCGATGTAAGCGTACGTGGCAAAGTAAGGATTGTGATGTCCTCGACTGAGAGCCAGTCGAGTGGCTTCAGCGGCCGATGAGTCATGTTAATTCCATGGTTAGAGACTCAAAGTCCATCCATCTGGGAACAACTATTCGACTTCTTGATTCAGTTGGCCTCCGAGCAGTTTGCTCAATGTAAATAAAACGTCACAAATTATTATGGCAAATACCAGAAATTTCATATAGCTACGTAGTCCTACGTCACCTTTGCGTACAACCCGATTGGGCTGCACCTTTGAGTTTTTTTGGAAAAAAAATGAATTTATAATATCTTGAAAACTACAACTTTTGGTGTACAAGTATATTCCGCAAACATTTTTGTATTGCTAAAATACGCGTTTTTGCCGAATAAGTCATTAGTGTACAACCTATAGAATTCAAGATATTTCAAAAATAAATTTTTGCCAAAAAATTCATTTTGGTATTACCGCAATAATTTTTTACCCTATGAATCAATATGGCCGAAACTCAGGTGTGGTAAAATTCAAGTTATATCTGAGCTCTGGTCAAATTTCCAGCAAAATTGGATCACACGCAATCGAGATCTAGATCTGCCAAGTTGACCATTTTGTATGAAAAACGGCTAGTGTGCTTTTTATAATGCCGGTCTCTGTACCTCGATATAACGTAACTTTTTTTTGCCATTATTTTTGGCAGTTATCATTATAAACGGGACTTATTGACTATAAAATTATTATTATTTTTTAGTTTTTACCACTTTATGACTTTATTATAAGGGAGGGAAAAATCTAAGATTTTAAAACCGGTCATATCTACTTCCTGTAATCGCATATTTGTCCCATCTTTGCTAGGTTTTCTATTCATATGGGACAAATATGTGTTTACAGTGCAGGGCAACATGCTAAGCTGCAGAACTGAAATATAGAAAATAGAGAAACATACTTTTGTATATATAAAGTACAAATGACCCATACATAATAGGCGACAGTAAGCCATGACGACCCTACGGCCCCTGTCGCTTATGCAATCACAATGCATGATCTGCAGAGACCGTTCGATCGTTAGTGCATAATCATCGTTCAACACGACAATGCTTCTAGAAAGATACGATCCCAAACGTTAAAGTCTCCCACTATGACCACTACTTTTTATCCGGTTAAATGTGTCACTATGGTATCTAAAATCCCTTAAAAGGTTTAACCTTTGCATCCCCAACCTCTTTTGTGCATCAAAATTTTGGTGATGTTTTGCTCTAATTCATTAAATTTTGACCGATTTGATTGAAATTTTCGTACATCAACCAGATATAGATTCAGAGGATCGATCGATTGGACATGTCGATCCACCGGTTCCGGATTTATACGGCATTCCAGTGGGGTCTGTCGGGTGGCCATTTAGGACATTTTTGACTTTTATGTTTGTTATTCGTACGAATATCGTCTTTTTATACCCGTATCGCGAAGAAAGCTTATTTGCGATGCTTTTGAACAAATGTGGATGCATGATGGCCACACTGGAACCGGTTCCGGAGCTCTAACTGGGGACATATATCAGAATACTTCGAAATGTATCATGAGGCATCGGTATTTTTTGGCGGAAGATATTTTGAAACTAATTTTAGATTCCTACTATCAATTTTGATCCTTTCAATCCAGTTGATCCAAACATCCCAGAACACCTGGAACTAATTCCGGGTACTCTGTGGAAGACTTGAATCCGGTTTTTGAGAAAAAAAAAACATTGCATCAGACATATCAAACATCATGATTCACCATGAAAAAAAATGTAGGATAACATTTTTTGATCTTGATTCTACTTCTGGCCACTTCCGGGAAAAATCCGGAAGTGGAAGGAAGTGGGTTTGAAGTTTGTTTCATAAGTTGAAGTTCGTTACCAAAGCTGTTGTCCGCACATTTCGACTTCTCAGAATCAGATCAAGAAAAAAACAATCATAGGTTTGCCTCTAATATAATTTTGAACCTTATTGGTCATGTTTCAGGCGCCCGGAACCGGTTCCGGGATAGACCTGTGCGCAAATTGCAATTTAATTAAAGGCGGCGTGATGAATAATTTTAAGTAAGCGGTGGCGGCGTGCCGACGTCCCACCATTGATGATCGGAGGAAGTGGTGCGTAATTTACTGCATCATTTCGTTTGGAAGTTCTTTCAAGAATTCCACTCGATGTTCTTTCGAAAATTCTTTCAGAAATTCCTCCGAAAGATCTTTCAGGAATTTCTCCGGAAGTTCCTTCATAAATTCCTCCTAAAGCTCTTTCAGGAATTCCTCCGGAAGATCCTCCTGCAATTCTTCCAGAAGTTCCTTCAGCAATTCCTCTGCAAGTTCCTTCAGCAATTCTTCGGAAAGTTCATTCTGCAAATCCTCCAGAAGCTCCTTAAGCAATTTTTACGGAAATTCCTACAGCAGTTACTCCGGTAGTTCCTCCGAAAGTTACTTCAAGGATTTCTGAAGAAACTTCAGGAGCAATTTCTTGAAGGGAATTCCGGAGGAATTCCTGAAGAAACTTCCTGAGAAATTCTGGAAGTAACCTCCGGAAAAGTTCTTGAAAGAACTTCCGAAGAAACTTTAGGAGGAATTGCTCATAGATTTTCCGGAGGAATTCCTGGAGGAACTTTTGGAGGAATTCCTGGAGAAACTTTTGGAGGAATTCCTGGAAGGAACTTAGGAGGAATTCCTGAAGGAACTACTGGGATAATTTCAGAAGGATCTTCCGAAGGAAATCCTGAATTAAATTCCGAAAGAATTCTTGAAGGAAGCTCGAAAGAATTCCTGAAGAAACTTCCTTAGAATTCCTGAAGAACCTTCCTAAGGAATTCCTGAATTAACTTCCGGAGGAATTCTTAAGGAACTCCTGAAGGAACTTCCGGAGGAATAACTGAAGGAACTTCCGAAGGAATTCTTGAAGGAACTTCCGTAGAAATTCCTAAAATAACTTCCGGAGGAATTTCTGAAGTAACTTCCGGAAGAATTGCAGAAGGAACATCCGGAAGAATTCCTGAAGGATCTTCCGAAGGAATTTCTGAAGGAATTTCCGGAGGAACTTTCGAAGGAACTTTTGAAGGAACTTTCTCCGGAAGTTCCTTCAGGAATACCTCCGGAAGTTCTTTCAGGAATTCTTTCAGGAGTTCCTCCAGGAATTCCTTCGGAAGGTCCTCCAGGAATTGCTTCGGAAGTTCTTCCAGGAAGTTCTTCGAGAGTTCCTCCAGGAATTCCTTTGGAAGTTCATCCAGGAATTCCATCAGAAGTTCCTCCATGAATTCCTTCGGAAATTCCTCCATGAATTCCTTCGGAAGTTCCTCCAGGAATTCCTCCGGAAGTTCCTACAGGAATTCCTCCGGAAGTTCCTCCAGGAATTCCTCCGGAAGTTCCTCCAGGAATTCCTCCGGAAGTTCCTCCAGGAATTCCTCCGGAAGTTCCTCCAGGAATTCCTCCGGAAGTTCCTCCAGGAATTCCTCCGGAAGTTCCTCCAGGAATTCCTCCGGAAGTTCCTCCAAGAATTCCTCCGGAAAATACTCCAGTAATTCCTCTGGAAGCACCTTCAAGAATTCCTTCGGAAGTATTGTCAGAAATTCGTCCAGAAGTTCCTTCGGAACTTCACTCAGGAATCCCTCCGGAAAATCCTTCAGCAATTGCTCCAAAAATTCCTTCGAGAACTCCTCCGGAAGTTCCTTCAGAAATTTTTTTCAGGTGTACCTCCGTCAGCTCCATCTAAATACCACCGGAAGTTCCTCCAGGAATTCATCCGAAAATTCACCAGCAGTTTCTTTAGCTACTCATCCGATAGTTCCTTCAGCAATTCTTCGGAAAGTTCCCTTAGCAATTTCTCCGGAACTTCCTTCAGGAATTTCTCCTGGCGTTACTTCAGAACTTTCTCTGAAAGTTCCTTCAGAAAATCATCCGAAAGTTCATTCTGCAAATCCTCCGGAAGCTCCTTAAGCAATTTTTACGGAAATTCCTACAGCAGTTACTTCGGTAAATCCTCCGAAAGTAACTTCAAGGATTCCTGAAGAAACTTCAGGAGCAATTTCTTGAAGGGAATTCCGGAGGAATTCCTGAAGAAACTACCAGAAGAACTCCTGAAGAAACTTACTGACAAATTCTGGAAATAACCTCCGGATAAGTTCTTGAAGTTCCTTCGGAAGTTCCTCCAGGAATTCCTTCGGAAGTTCCTCCATGAATTCCTTCGGAAGTTCCCCCAGGATTTTTTTTTGGAAGTTCCTCCAGGAATTCCTTCGGAAGTTTCTCCAGGAATTCCTTCGGAAGTTCCTCCACGAATTCCCTCGGAAGTTCCTCCAGGAATTCCTTCGGAAGTTCCTCCAGGAATTCCTTCGGAAGTTCCTCCAGGAATTCCTTCGGAAGTTCCTCCAGGAATTCCTCCGGAAGTTCCTCCAGGAATTCCTCTGGAAGTTTCTCCTGGAATTCCTCCGGAAGTTCCTCCAGGAATCCAGGAGCAATTGCTGGAGGAATTTTTGGAGGTTTCCTGAAGGAAGTTCCGAAGGAATTCCTGAAGAAACTTCTGGACGAATTTCTGGATTAACTTCGGAGGAATTCCTGAAGGAGCTTCTGTAGTAACACGTACACGGTTAAATCAATCCAAACAGAAACGAATTCAGTTTCATACTGAATTTATATTTGAAATACATTAATTTCTCGAATCAAGCTCTATTTACCACAGCTTCCAGAGGAATAACTGAAGGATTTTCCTGAAGGAACTTGCAAAGGAATTGCTGAAGGAACCTCTAAAGGAATTGCTGAAGGATCTTCCGGAGGAATACCTGAAAGAGCTTCAGAAAGAATTTCTGAAGGAACTTCCGGAGATATTCCAGAAAGAACTTTCGGAGGATTTTCTGAAACAACTTCCTAAAGGAACTTCGGGTGGAAATCTTGAAGGAACTTCCGAACGAAATGATGCAGTAAATTCCGCACCGCTTCCTCCGATCACCAGTTGTGGAACGTCGGCACGCCGCTACCGCTTAAGGTAGCCTTCCACCTCGGGAATTCGGTCCGCGGATTTTTTCCCCATGCATTTTTGCATATGCGATGTTCTCGGGATTCGGGCACGGAAAATCAAAATCCCGGCCCCATTTAAAATGCACGGGGGCAAAAATCCGGCGGAAAATTTTCCCGAGGTGTAAGGCAGCCTTTACTCAAAATTATTCATCACGCTGCCGCTAATAAATTGCAATCGGCGCACAGGTCCTGAAACATGACCAATAAGGTTCGAAATTATATTAGAGGCAAACCTATGATTGTTTTTTTATTGATTTGAAAGGTTGGTTTTGGTACATAAGATTTGTGGCGGCCCGCCAACACAGGAAAAGAGGAGCCAGAGCCCTGTATAACGCGATGAAAAGTAGTTTAATTTTGGGGCGCCCAGGAACCTCACCTTGACACCTTGAAGTGAGGGACCGACTGTTTACTTCGATGACATTTACTTCAAGGGTGTAGCCGTAAAAAGTGTAGACAACAACCTTTCGTGCACCTTGTTTACGGTACTCGTCACTGAGTGGCGATACCGGCGTTTCTATCTGTGTTGTTAAATCTGCTACTCTATGTTTTGAGATTTTCACAATTTTCACCATGAGCTCATGGAAGAATGGTAGTTGGAAGTCGATAAAATGTATGGGAAAATCAGGTATTTTGCAAATTTATGAAAAATGGTGGTGTTTTAGAAGAAAGTACCGTGGATAATCATATTTCGGACAAATTCAAACTTCGGACACTTCAATTTGTATGTGAAATTTTCTGAAGTATTTAATCGAAATGTTTCATCAAGCTGTGTGGGGAGAACTCATAGCTCTAGCTTATTTTAATATAGTTGCATTATAGTAAGCCATGATATTGAGTACTTTGCACTTTATTAGACTCCTGAGCAAAAAAATTATGCTCAGTTACGATTCCTCAGCGCAATAAAAATACATGCATGCTTCGATTTTTCCTGGGTTGTTTTGATAATTTTCCGATTTTTCGGTTGTCAAATGAAAATGCTTGTTGATTTGTTGGTGTATTAGGCTTATTAGAGGATGCTGCAAAAATATACTGTCGTAAAAAATGCGAGATAGAGATTTCAACAACAGTTCAACCTACTCGTCAGTTCAAATACGATTGTTTATTTAACTTCGTGACGAGATCCAGGGTACATTTCGCTTAGAAATCCACAAATCCCACTAAGAAGTGCTGCAGGTTTTGGTGGATAGCTATTTCCGTCCTATAAGGATGCCTTCACAATTGATTCGTGGCTTTGGCATTAAATCTGAACTAAACTAGATGGAGGATCAATCCTGGATCAATCGTGGGATCGATAATACATGGCAAAGGAACAATTGACGTAAATTAAAATTGAAATATATCTAATCCAAAAATAGCCCTTTACCGTCGCTCAATCGGCACATTTCGAACGTGTATAGGAACTGATTAGAAGCTCTGCATCTAATGCGTAGTACCTAGATTCAATGCCAATTGTTAACGCATAAGATATCAAAATTTACAAAAGTACTAGGTAATCGAGTTGTTGCTAACAAGTAGTATTAGCTTCGGAAAACCCATTCAGGACAGATCAGCAAGGGTCCCAGACAGCAACATCAGATGTTCACCTCTGCTGACAAGTGTTTGGGAAATGTCAAATTCCTTAACAAGACCATTGGTAACTTAACAGATTACTATGATGAGGAGATATGACATGTCAATAACAATTTTCGCAGAAGTCTAAACAATCACAGCATAAGCAATAATTCAGTACAACAAAACAATTGAAAGTCAGTCTGAACTGTCTAATTAAAATTATTAGCAATTTTTCGCCTCGATGCCGTGTAATTGGATGTCTGAAATTTGATTCATGATGTCCGAAATATGAATCCGAATCAGCTGCTGTCCGAAGTTAGAATCGAGCAAGTGCTGGACATTTTCATTAATCACAAATATTATACGCAACAATGTGGATATAATTAATCCGTAGTTCAAAGAAGAATAGTATATGTTATTGTTGCAATGTTCATTTGAACTGAGTGGCCTAAAATGTGTGAATGCCTATGATTTTAAACCAGAAAGAGCTTAAGGCTTATGCGTCCGAGGTTTGAGTTTGCACGGTATGTGCATACACGTTCCACTGGGATAGAGATATTTTCAAACAGTGTGTAACGGCGTACACCTAGTCATATCGTTAGGCACAGTGGCACTGAAGTTGCTAATATGACGTCCCTGAACTTACAATAAGGTACCAGTCAAAACGATTAATGCAAGAGATGGCGTTTTTCCAATGGTAGTAAAATCGAAATTTCATCACTATTAGACTATTAATCAGTGCAAGCTAAGTGCAGGAGATAATCTTTTCACCTCATACTTCATTCCTTATAACTACCGTGCAAACTCAAACCTCGGACGCTTAAGCTCTTTCTGGTTTAAAATCATAGGCATTCACACATTTTAAGCCACTCAGTTCAAATGAACATTGCAACCATAACATATACTATTCATCTTTGAACTACGGATTAATTATATCCACAGTGATTAATGAAAATGTCCAGCACTTGCTTGATTCTAACTTCGGACAGCAGCTGATTCGGATTCATATTTCGGACATCATGAATCAAATTTCAGACATCAGAATTTCAGAGGCGAAAAATTGCAAATAATTTTAATTAGACAGTTCAGACTGACTTTCAATTGTTTTGTTGTACTGAATTATCATGGCTTACTATAATGCAACTATATTAAAATAAGCTAGAGCTTGAGTTCTTCCCACACAGCTTGATGAAACATTTCGTTTAAATACTTCAGAAAATTTCTCATACAAATTGAAGTGTCCGAAGTTTTAATATGTCCGAAATATGATTATCCACGGTACAAACAAACGTAACACTGATGAAATTCCCATCTCCCACACTCTGAACGGTCGTTTTAAATGGCAATGATTACTTGTTTCACCCAACCCCGTGAAACAAGCACTAGTTCTTGAAGCCACCGTTTGTTGGCGTGGCGCTAGTGCTGTTTATGAAGTTTAAAGCTCCATTCATACTGCACATTACATTTCGCGGGGGTATTCAATTATCGCAAAATGATTTTCGATCGGGAAATTTAGTTTTCAACAACTTAAGTTATATTGTTCTGTTTTCGTCATTTATTCAGCATGTTACGTGCGGTGATGGCTGCCAAATTTTAACTTATGTTCTGGTACGGTGCAGTCTATTTAACGTTTGGTTTGTGTTGCTTGACATCGCAGCGACCACCATCATCATGAATTAAGCATTATGATGATGGAAACATATCAAACGACACAAGCCAAACTTCAAACTGTTTCTACGCTATTAAAAGTTCGATTGTGGCGGCCATTAGCACTAGTAAAGTGCTGTACATGACCAAATTAACTGGGAGAAGCAAATTTTGGGTGAAATTGAATAAATATATTGTAACTCTGTCAATTATCATCCGATTTTGACAATTTACGGATGCCTGAACTGGAAATTTAATATGGTTTCACAGTGTGTTTACAGGGCCGGCTAAGGTCTTTTGAGAAAAAAGTTTATCAGAATCCGAATAAAAACACACAATTTATCGAAACACAATCTCATTTATCGAATTAAACTTGAAAGTGCCAGTTCGAAGGTTTAAAAAACTCCCGGTCTTGAAAAAGGCTGGTGCCACCTAGCAAAACCATCAAAACATAAATCTATCAAAAGTAAACGTACTTGCAAGCAGGTTTTTTTGATAATTTATTATTTAACTGTCACTATGATATATGAGACAGAGTCCACACCTATAGGTGTATAGTATTGAAAGATAGATATTGAAAGGGGCAGATATGTAAACATCGCGTGACATCTCTCATTGAAAATGAGAAATTCCTGTACTGGCTGCGATCCAAAGCGTAATCAAGTTAGCTCCCGTGGAAATCATGTCTGGTCGGAAAATAAAACGAGGATTACCATTACTTGACTTACATTACTTGACATTACTTTTTTTGGAAAACTGTTGGAATCGCGTCTATTTCTAAGAAAAATCTTTTTTCTTTGCATTTGATCTGATCCAACTGTAAGTGGATATCGCATTGTGGATAAAGTTTTGCTTTAAACTGGATCATTTGTATGTTGACAGTATAATAGTTTTTTGAAGCCCAACTCAAGTAACATTCCAAGTTTTATTCCGCTGTATGAATGGTTTTCAAGATCAAATTGAAAGATCTACCAATAAAACCAGATTTTAAACGGCAACCTTTTGATGACCACTATAAGAGTATGTTATGATCAAGTAGCCCTATCTAGATAACCACTATAAGCCTTCTATACAGGGATGCCAGATCCAATTTCTAAAAGTCTGTATCAATCTCAGCAAAATGTCTGTATTTGTCTGTATGGAGTTTAGAAGGTACAGGAATTGTGAAATTAATAAAAAATTATGCGCTTTTGACAACGTAGAATTTCGAGGTTTCAATAATCAAAAAGTCGATGTAAGACTTAGTCGAGTCCAAGTACGAGATACTGAAAACAAGTAAGGTTGCTATTGACATCGAAATACGTAATCATGAAGTTACTGTAAAGTTACAATCAAGTGGTGAAAATAAATTAGATAAAACTATCTCGTCTTAGGACAAGTGAAAATATTCCACTAAAGGCTCTGAATAATGTTCTTATCAATATATATGTTGTTACAATAGCATAAATTAATGATTTAAGTAATTTTCTAAAAATTGGGAAGTTGGGAAGTCCAAAAGAATTCTGTTCGGAGGAGAGGCACAGAAGTAATAAATTCGTTTAAACACCCGATGAACGGAAGGGACATCTTTTGGATTTACAAACGGAAAACCTTTGGTCTTTCAAACTATTTTGGCTTCTAAGGCTTTGGTCCGATTCGCGAATTAAAATCAAATTAAACATAAAAATGACAGTTCAATAATTTTCAAATAACCCTGCTTGCAGAGCAAGATTACTTTTGACAGATGTTGAATCATTTTTGATAGATGTTTTGTTGGTCTTGCTGGGCAGCACCAGTCGTTCTTATGACCGGGGGATTTCATAATTTCCGAACTAGCACTTTTAAGTTTAATTTGATTTTAATTCGCGAATCGGACCAAAGCCTAAACGTAACTCTTTTTGCCAGTACCATTTGCGCTTTCGAACCAAATCCTTTTGGTTTCCGAACATAATCCTCTTAAGAGCCCCGCACATAGGATACGTTTGCGTTGCGTTTGACAGTTTTTCCATGGGAAATGTGTCAAACGCAACGCAAACGTATCCTATGTGCGGGCCTCTTTAGGCTTTGCAATCCCAAATATAATCCTTTGTACAGAGACAGAAAAAAAAATATTCAGAACCCTAGATGGCTCCCACAGAATTCCAAAAGTATTCCTTTTGAAAGTCTAAAAGTAATCCGCATGAAAATTAAGTCTAAAATAATTTCGTTCAGAAGCCCAACAAGGTTCCGTTCGGAAACCCAAAAGAATTCTGTTTTGGAAGTCCAAGAGAATTTCGTTCCAAAATATAATAGAATTGCTTCCAGAACTCCAAATAATTTCGCTCGGAAACCCAGAGAAAGGACTTGTTCTGAGATTGTTTTCTGAACGGATTTCTTTTTGGGCTTTTGGAAGTCTTCAGGGTTTTCGAATCGATTCCTTTTGCGCTTCCGAACAAAATTCTTTTAGGACTTTGATAGGAAATCCCATAAGTACTCTAATCGGAATCCCTTATCCAGAAGCAGAAAAAGATTCCATTCACAAGCCTAGAACGCTCCGATCGAAAGTCCAAAAGTATTTCTTTCGAAAGTCCAAAAGAATTCCATTCGGAAGACCAAAATTATTCCGTTCGGAATTCTAGAATGATTTCGTTCTGAATCCCATCAGAATTCCGTTTGAAAGAATTTCGTTCATAAGCTCCAAGGGATTCCTTAAGAAACCTCAGTTGACATAATTTTGCACAAAAATCCGTAAGAACAGATATCTTTTGAGTACACTAACGGAATGCTTTTGTGCTTCCGAATGGATTAATTTTGGGCTTCTAAATGGAATCTTTTTAGGGCTTCGAATAACATAAAAAAATATTTCTGTTTGGAATTTTAAAAGGATTCTGTGTTTAATCCCCAATCCCGCTCAAAAGCCTAAAAGGCCCCTCACGGAATTCCAAAATGATACCGTTTACCTTATAGAATTTCGTACGAAATCCCCATAACGATTTTATTTGAAAACCCAAAAAAACAAGAATTCTGTTTATAAGTTCATAGTTTTTGAAAACCGAATGTCTGTAAAAGTCTGTAACTTTAATCAAAAGTCTGTATAATGTCTGTAATCTGTATGATGTCTGTATGCAAGTCCAAATGTCTGTATAAATACAGAAATGTCTGTATGTCTGGCATCCCTGCTTCTATAAGAGTAAATTGAAAACCTTTTTAAACCACCCGCAAAAAAGGAATTTGGCTGCGGCAGCTGTCAAAAATGTGCTTTGAAAAAATAGAAATAGATTTGCAGAAAAATAATAACAAAATGAATTGTTCATCATGATAAGAATGACCAACAAATATTTTTTTCAGGATTGTTTTTCGATGTACTGCACGCGTTCGATTTCATGGTGAAAGCTAATGAATAAATATGCTTAAACACCACGCGCCAGCGAAATAATGTAGTTTTGGGCAATAAATTCTTTCAGTTCTTTCAGTTCTTTGAGCTGACTTAATGAAATCAGAAAGTTTGTTCTAGAAATCCCGAAAAACTGCTAAGATGTTTTGTAACATTAAGTGAAATGCCCGAATAACAGAAACACAGGAAAATCCTGGCGCCGCAATGCCGTGAACAGGCATTTTCGTAATTAATTTGCACTCAAATAAAGCATGTCGCTACCAAAGATCTCAAAAAAGAAATTTGTTTGCAATTTTTGGCGATCCTTAGAAAGTTAATTAGATTTCCATACTAATACATATCATAAACTTATACTTAATGGTTTGCCTGCTTTATTTTTTCCATTTTCGAAAATTGGTTTTCAAACAGGAAGATGCATTAGAATAGGAATTAAAGGCTTTCTAATGTTAATAAGCCCGTATAGCTCACTATTGGTCACAATGACAAATATTCTCAAGTCCCTTCAGACATCTATCAAACTGTTTAGATATGGGGCCGTACACTAATTACGTAAGCATTTTTTCGAGGTTTTTTAACCTCCCCTCCCCCCATGTAAGATTTTTCCTATACAAATAATTTTTTATTTATAAGGAGCGTAAGAAAATGGCAGACTTATGGGGGGGCATAAGTGCTTACGTAATAAGTGTACAACCCCTATCGACAAATCTTAACAAATATTTGTTATAGTGACAAAAACTGTGCGGATAACTTTTCCCGGGCAGAAGTCATGAACAGAATAACAAAACATGATATGGACTTCATTGATATAAGAGATAAAACAACAGGCAACAATATCAAAAATTTGCACCGAAATATTATTTAAAAATCAAGATATGTTATGGATAAGAACAAACTAATGGCACATAATATTGATAACTTCTTACAAATAGCATAACTTGATCTCCTCATGATATTTTAATGCAAAATCTAATTTAATTTAATAATAAAAATTTAATTTAATTTAATAATAAAAAATAATCAAAATTAATGTTATCTCTTATATCAATCATGTCCATATCTCATTTTGCTATCTTAGCAACATTTGATATTGTTGAGCTATTTTCGTCTACTCGGGTTAGATTAGGTGTATCTGAAATAAACGAATCAGTTCTAGAGATAATTGTAATAAAGTTTTGAAACATATATTAGATGAAGCGCTTTTTCTTTCAACAACAGCCCAAAAATTAAAAAAAAAAAAATATTTTTTTATTCGAATTAGATCTGCCCTCGAGCGATATTACCGCATGCGTCACTGTGTTCCGTGCTTAAAGCCACAACTTGACAGCTAGCACCAAGTTTAGCACCAAGTTTTCGGCTTCAGTCGCATTGTATGCAGATGACAGCCGTTTCAGGGGGCTGGTTTCACCCCAGAGGCGCGCGCATCGTTCACCTTCAGATTTGTCATTTCACACTAGCGCCGTCTGTTGACATTGTCGTACTGAACCACATTTTGTGTAACAAGCTCGCGAGATGGTGATAAAGTGACTGAAGGATGATTTTTTCAGGAAATTGTTCCAGCTGTTACGTCTGTTTGTCTGTGGTGTATGTATCAAAAAGATACATGTATCAAAAAGATACCAAAACTAACCAATCAATCTACCAGAAGCTGTGTCCAAAAGATATTGTTGCTCCTTGGGAAAGCACACGTGTTGGTTAGTAAACACTGATGTTTTTACACACCCTGTAATAAGAAGCTAGCTGTCAAAACTACTTTATTATCACACAACTCATTATTCATGAGCAGGATTGACCGCCCACGGTTGCTCCTCCGTTATTGCCAGGTCAGCTGTAATTACACAGAGAATCAATAGATAATGTTTGGGACTAACATTATCTTCAATGTGTAAGAACTGGTGACCTAAAATTAAGCAATACCAGCGCCGGCCTTGTCCGAATGCAGGTCAATTAAGGAATGGGTAGGAAGATGTTGACGTGATACTCGCTTTGATGGAAGCCGACGAGTCATCTGCACTTTCACGAGAAATCACAGGGATGTTGGATATATGGGGTAGGTAGTGTAGCATAGGTTCTATTTTTTAAACGGAATGCGGGGTGTAGCGTGTAGTTTGATCAACGTTTAACAAGAACACAAGCGAGCGCACACTAATTAATTGAACTACCGACCGCACAAAGCAGAACCAAATACTTTGATGATCGCGCTGTCGTTCTGCGTGATCATCTAAACACTTTAGGAGGCGTCCTGATTTTTATTTGCTAAATAATTAACTCACCCGCACAAGGCAGAACAAAGTATTCCGATGATCACGCGATCGTTCTGCGTGGTCAACATAACACGATAGGACGCGCACTTACTTTAATCAGTTTCCCGATTGTGATCTACAAACAAACTGCACAAACTGCATAAAACATTAGACACAGATCATATATTTTCTTTCCCGGATCAAGGTGGTCTAAGCCAAAACATAATGAGGAATGAAAAACAAATCGGTTTATGCTAAAATTCGACGCGAGAAAAACAAAACATATCATCACTGAAACGCGGTACACTTCGATCCTCCATTTAGATGATGTATTCACTCATAAAACATAGAAAGAATAAAAAAAAGTGATATGATGACATGAATTTACAAGGAATAAAATTAATATAGGGTATCTGTTCCATCATTATAATAATAATCATCAGTATAATAACATGCTCCCACATCAATAACATTCATAAAACAGGCAATTTAGGATAAATTGTATCGTGTTTCGTTGTTATCCGGCGTGCTCACTGCCAATTCTCTGTACCCGAATGGTATTGACCCGGGTACATGCCATGAATATGAATTCAAGGAGCGGTAACCCTATAATACATACAAAGTTGGAAAGTAGTGGAACAGATATTGATAATGTTAATCTATAGCGAGATGTTTGTTGCTTAACATAATATTAAAGAAAATTAATAAGCGGCATCCAAATATAGTTACAATAATGCTGTCTAATGAGCAGCTCGAAGCAGCCCGAAGCTACTCCCATCCCTCCCATGTCCATTTGTTGACAAAAAAAGAACGAGTTGCACAAGAACAACTCCGAGCCATCTCGATCCGCTCATTGGACAGCACTAATAAATACACCCAACCAACTTCAGACCTCCCCCTTACAACTCCGAACAAGAACCTACCAAAATCCATATGAAAATCAGGCACATGCGAAATTTCCAGACTCTTGTATAAATATTGTATTCGACCTACAATCTTGCAAGAAATACCCACATACTCACATACCCAACTCCCACACAGACCCCGGCAGGTTCCAACACGGAACCGCATGAAAATCTAATAGTCCGCTGGATGTAACATTAAAAGTAGAATATTGGATTGATCTCACCAAATTGATGAACGTCCAGCAAGTACGGAAAAGTGGCTGCAACTGCAATTTTGGCACTACCAACACGCGGGGAATTGATCACAAACTACGACCGGCCAAGATGCACTACCGCGAGAATAGTTAAACTACGGCACAGATGCGTGATCTTCTTTTGTGTGTCCTATCTATTAAAATGTGAATAATTTGTCCACTTTCACTTAATCAAATTAATCAAAAAATCAGCCAAAAACCAGCTGAAAATGAAATAAAAAACGTCACCAAACACAAAACATAACCGATCGCGATGGCTACTACGACCAAACTCTCCTTTCATGAAAATCATTGACATCTTTACGAAAAAATCTCTGGAGTTTCAACGTGATGTTGCTGAGATCTATCAGTAAATTATACGGAACTTCCACTGAATCTTCGGAATTTTCACAGAAAGTTTTGCGGATTTCTTCAAATTTTAATCGGCGTGAAAAATTATAGATCAGCGACGTGGAAAATTCAAAACCGACCTATTACACAACTCATAATTCAAGTGGGTCGACTAACTCGGTGGATTGCTGAAAAATGGATCGTGTGTCGCGTAAACAAAACAAAAACATAACCGTGGTTTACTGCTAGCGGATAAAATGAAAATTATTCAAAATCTTGAAAATGGTGTTCCAGTGAGTGAAATAATGAAGAAGTACAAAGTTCGATCTGCATCTACCATCTATGTCATAAAATATGCAAAGGACAATATTCTCACAAAAATTGGCCAACAAGGCGGAATGTGTAAGAGACTAGAATAATATTTCGTGAAACAATTTCACATGTTTAATTTTAATTTTTTAGCAAAGCGAAAGCGTTTCAAGAATCCTCGGTACCCACAGGTTGACGAAGCTCTCTACATCTGATTTTTGCAAAAACGACAGCGCCACCAACCGGTAAGCCAAGAGATGCTACAAGTCCAAGCAAAAAAGCTTTTAAACCAGATGATTGGAACAGGGGATTACGAAAGTCGTGACTATGTGGAGAACACAGATTCGGGAGGAAGATTTGTCTCCTTTTCAGATCTTCAACGCTGACGAAAGTGGGTTATTTTTCAAGAGAACCCCAACAAGAACATATGTTGAGAAAGACTCGATTTGCAAATCTTGGAACATGCTTTACAATACCCGTGAAATCGAGGATGAGGATGATGTACCATTGTCGGTCGTGAGAGACACGTTGAGAAGCATTGGTGAGAAAATAGCACAGGCGTTCTGTGTTCTTCACAAAGATGCTGACGAAGATATAGGGTATATGTCCCTATATCCATCTCAATAAGCAAGCAAACGTATTATAATTGACAACTATGTAATAAACTCCAATTCATTGCTTAAATAAATATCAAAACCGTGCTTGCTCACAATCGATTGTTTATCTGCAATTAGAAAATTATGCAGTTTTATTCCCTAATTGAACTAATAACCGTTTGAAACTAGCAGCGAATTGAACATATATCCATCTCACCGTAAGATTTTCATCTCAAGTGAATCGCGACTAGAGAACCGATATCCGTCTTATTTTTTGCTGCCAAAAATTTACTTCACACTACTGTAATTCTTCAATAGTCTCATATAGATCTTTTCGTATAACTCACACCTGAGCGGCTACCTTGAATAGCAAATGACATTATCAATTGATTTGTTTATTTTATTCCAAAGGAAAAACCGACAACAACAAATTGCGCACAGTAATTCACAAATATGTCTATTCTCAACAAGCTCGCACACATTGCCAGTTTGCGCATGCGCATCGTGATGCCGAAAAAGCATGCTGGCCGTGATGCCAAAGTTAAAAAATTAACTATGCATACAATTTGCTTCGAAATTTACCGCATACATTTTGAGCGATATTATGTCAAAAAGCTTATGAACATGTGCTTCTAGTGTTTAAAAAAATATTCAAATCTAAATTTAATAAAATATCATCGTTATACACAGCGTATCACGGTATTTTTTTTCTCTTAAAACGGTACCATAGTCTTGAAAACTGGCACCTCTGTGCTGCTAGGAAGATAGTAAAATGAGATGCATATACGAACAAAACAGTTTTTCTTCGATAACAAAATTCATCTCATAGTTTTCAAGCATAAGGCGGCTATTT